>NC_036859.1:34755143-34812547 GCF_002910315.2 Salvelinus sp. IW2-2015
TAGGGCATCTGGTAACCCAAATCGAATAGAGGGCATCTGGTAACCCAAATTCGAACATAGGGCATCTGTAACCCAAATCGAATAGAGGGCATCTGGTAAACCCAAATCGAATAGAGGGCATCTGGTAACCCAAATGCAATAAATCAGAAGGGCATCTGGTAACCCAAATCGAACATAAGGGGCATCTGGTAACCCAAATCAAATAGAGGGCATCTGGTAACCCAAATCGAATAGAGGGCATCTGGTAACCCAAATCGATAAGAGGGCATCTGGTAACCCAAATCAAATAGAGGGCATCACGTCTGCTGCAGACACAGTTGACTATCTTATTTCTCCAGTCAGTTGTTAGAATGGAGCTAGGAGTGTGTTTGTTTCAAACATGTTCTCAAATGCCATTGAAATGGCAGCAAGCGGTATGACAACCAGCACATTCATGAGCAGTAGGAAATCCTCAACGACCCACTGTGATGTCAGACTCAGCAGGCTCATGGGGCTGATATCGCTGGTCCAAATGTCAGTCGTGAAGCTAATAGCAGTGACGCTATTACTGTGTAACTCCGGTAGGGCAACATCTGAGAAATAGCGCACTTGGTAGTGTGTACCGGTGCTCGACCAGTCGGCGAAAGCCAACATCACCCATGACAGAGAACGGTTGATTGTCAAGGGCAATGAATTCCATTATCTTGGCTTTAATGGATTTTACCTTTGAGTTGTCTCTGAAATATTCTTACTCTTTCAAATGACTGTTTGACTTGTTGACTGCTCGATCCACACAGACATTGTGGGCTAGGTTAGGAATGCTGTGTTGCACGTGTAGCACTACATTTTACGTGCCGTCATTACATCATCTACCTACGTTATATAGGTATGCACGTCAGCTTTGACATCGGTTTTGCACAGACGTTAAACTAGACATCGGGCCGATGTTGGCATTTTTAGCTAATATCGGCCGATTCCGATATGTTCACTGATATATCGTGCATCCCTAAATAATATAATTCATATAATATTTATGCCATTTAGCAGACATTTTTATCCAAATAGACAGACAGATAGACGGGTGATGAAAACACAGCCGACAAAGACGGACAGAAAGCACAGACAAAAGCTCACTTGTCAAACGATAACAAGCAATATATTTTTTACAATAGGAAAACAAATGTAGGCTGGATTGAAAACTTGACACTACCACTCAGCCATTAGGTTAGCCACTGTAGCCCCCTACCACACCCAACACTGTAGCCCCTACCACACCTACCACTGTAGCCCCCTACCACACCCACCACTGTAGCCCCCTACCAAACCCAACACTGTAGCCCCTACCACACCGACCACTGTAGCCCCCCCTACCAACACCCACCACTGTAGCCCCCTACCCAAAACCCAACACGTTAGCCCCTACCACACCTACCACTGTAGCCCCCTACCACCCCCCACCCACCACTGTGCCCCCTACCACCACCTACACTGCCTCCCACTGTAGCCCCCTACCACACCCACACTGTAGCCCCCTACCCACACCCACCACTGTGCCCCCTAGCCACCCCCTACCACACCCACCACTGTTCTCTCCCACTGTAGCCCCCTACCACACCACCACTGTTCTCTCCCACTGTAGCCCCCTACCACACCCACCACTGTTCTCTCCCACTGTAGCCCCCTAAACCCACACACCCACCACTGTTCTCTCCCACTGTAAGCCCCCTACCACACCCACACTGTTCTCTCCCACTGTAGCCCCTACCACCACCACCACCTGTTCTTCCCCACTGTAGCCCCCTACCACACCCACCACTGTTCTCTCCCACTGTAGCCCCCTACCACACCCAACACTGTTCTCTCCCACTGTAGCCCCCTACCACACCCAACACTGTTCTCTCTATGACCAGTTTGGCCTACCATCCCTCACAAGCAGATTACAAATCAACTGGTTCACCCTTACTTACAAACCCTTACTGGTTAAGCTCCACTCCAGTCCTTCTCCCAGTCCTTCTCCCAGTCCTTCTACAGCCTACACTCTCAAATCAAATCAAACTTTATTTGCCACATGCACCGAATACAACAAGTGTAGACTTTACCGTGAAATGCTTACTTACAAGCCCTTAACCAACAATGCCGTTCAAGAAGAAGAAAATATTTACCAAGTAGACTAAAATAAAAAAGTAGTAATAAGAAGTAATACAATACGAATAACAATAACGAGGCTAAATACAGGGGACACCGGTACCAAGTCAGTGTACGGGGGTACAGGCTAGTTGAGGTAATCTGTACATGTAGGTGGGGGCGAAGTGACTGTTTATAGGTAACAATGTAAATTGTCCGGTGGCGATTTTGATGAATTGTTCAGCAGTCTTATGGCTTGGGGGTAGAAGCTGTTGAGGAGCCTCTTGGACCTAGACTTGGCGCTCCAGTACCGCTTGCCGTGCGGTAGCAGAGAGAACAGTCTATGACTTGGGTGACTGGAGTGTCTGACAATTTTATGGGCTTTCCTCTGACACCACCTATTATAGAGGTCCTGGACGGCAGGAAGCTTGACCCCAGTGATGAACTGGGTCGTTCGCACTACCCTCTGTAGTGCCTTACGGTCAGATGCCGAGCAGTTGTCATACCAGGCGGTGATGCAACCGGTCAGGATGCCCTCAATGGTGCAGCTGTAGAACCTTTTGAGGATATGTGGGCCCATGCCAAATCTTTTCAGTCTCCTGAGGGGGAAAATGTTTTGTCGTGCCCTCTTCACGACTGTCTTGGTATGTTTGGACCATGATAGTTCGTTGGTGATGTGGACAACCAATACTAATATATAGATTATCAATATATAATAATAATATATATATATATATAATAATAAAGTACAAGAAGTTTTCAAATTTTATGGTCAAGTGTATCCAATTGCAAGGCGTGTATGTACGTGCACGTGGAGGCATCACTCCTCCAACCCATGATGACAGTGAGTGTGTCCAGGCCACCAGTTTGTCCACCTCGTTCTCCCAGAGGTCCTGTTGCTGTCTGTCACGTGCTCTACAGAGACCCCTGGTGCATGGAGTTCTCTTGCACATTCACCTGAGGGGTCAGCATGTCTACAAGGCACACTAAAAGATGGGCTCTGTCATTGCTCAAAGTAACACACACACTGAATTCATCATGGACGTACCTGGTGTTCTGTAGAGGAGGTAAATCTTTCTCATTTGGTCCATCCTGGCCTGTCTCCCCTCACTCACTGGTTCGGTCTTCTTAGGCTGGTGCGCGGTACCATACATTAAGGCTCTGAACCTGTCACAGAGCACATCTGGTTATTAAGGCTCTGAACCTGTCACAGAGCACATCTGGTTATTACATTTACATTTAAGACATTTAGCAGACGCTCTTATCCAGAGCGACTTACAAATTAGTGCATTCACCTTAATTAAGGCTCTGAACCTGTCACAGAGCACATCTGGTTATTAAGGTTCTGAACCTGTCACAGAGCACATCTGGTTATTATGGCTCTGAACCTGTCACAGAGCACATCTGGTTATTGGCTCTGAACCTGTCACAGAGCACATCTGGTTATTATGGCTCTGAACCTGTCACAGAGCACATCTGGTTTTTAAGGCTCTGAACTGTCACAGAGCACATCTGGTTATAACAGAGCACATCTGGTTATTAAGGCTCTGAGAACCTGTCACAGAGCACATCTGGTTATTAAGGCTCTGAACCTGTCACAGAGCACATCTGGTTTATTAAGGTTCTGAACCTGTCACAGAGCACATCTGGTTATTAAGGCTCTGAACCTGTCACAGAGCACATCTGGTTATTAAGGCTCTGACCTGTCACAGAGCACATCTGGTTATTAAGGCTCTGAACCTGTCACAGAGCACATCTGGTTATAAGGCTCTGAACCTGTCACAGAGCACATCTGGTTATTAAGGCTTCTGAACCTGTCACAGAGCACATCTGGTTATTAAGGCTCTGAACCTGTCACAGAGCACATCTGGTTATTAAGGCTTGAACCTGTCACAGAGCACATCTGGTTATTAAGGCTCTGAACCTGTCACAGAGCACATCTGGTTATTAAGGCTCTGAACCTGTCACAGAGCACATCTGGTTATTAAGGTTCTGAACCTGTCACAGAGCACATCTGGTTATTAAGGCTCTGAACCTGTCACAGAGCACATCTGTTATTAGGCTCTGAACCTGTCACAGAGCACATCTGTTATTAAGGCTCTGAACCTGTCACAGAGCACATCTGGTTATTAAGGTTCTGAACCTGTCACAGAGCACATCTGGTTATTAAGGCTCTGAACCTGGCACAGAGCACATCTGGTTATTAAGGTTCTGAACCTGGCACAGAGCACATCTGGTTATTAAGGTTCTGAACCTGGCACAGACAGCATCTGGTTATTAAGGCTCTGCAACCTGTTCACAGAGCACATCTGGTTATTAAGGCTCTGAACCTGTCACAGAGCACATCTGGTTATTAAGGCTCTGAAACTGGCACAGAGCACATCTTGGTTATTAAGGTTCTGACTGGCACACGAAGCACATCTGGTTATTAAGGTTTCTGAACCTGGCACAGAGCACATCTGGTTATTAAGGCTCTGAATCTGTCTGAATGAGTGACATGTTGCCTTTGTATAGCTTGGTTTATAAACACACATTGAATTCTGGAAAGTCGACGCAAAACCCACTCATATTTAGGAAAGGCAGCCGCTATGGGAAATCAGACATGTGTTTTAACCAGCAGTCTTACAAGCCAAGAGGTAATCTCTTATTTTTACTGCTCCTCTTTATCTTTCAGAGTCAACAGACTTACGTTTCACACTGTGTGCCCATGGGAGATTCCTTGCCTGGTGACCCATAATACATGGCAAAGGTCTCAGGGCACTTGATGAGATCCTCCTGGGCTGGAATACAACAACAGATAGCCTGTTACAAGCCTATCAGTGCTAACTCCTATGCCTCTTTATGTTTATATACCCTACATTACTCATCTCGTATGTATATACTGTGCTCTATACCATCTACTGCATTTTGCCTATGCCGTTCTGTACCATCACTCATTCATATATCTTTATGTACATATTATTTATCCCTTTACACTTGTGTGTATAAGGTAGTAGTTGTGGAATTGTTAGGTTAGATTACTCGTTGGTTATTACTGCATTGTCGGAACTAGAAGCACAAGCATTTTGCTACACTCGCATTAACATCTGCTAGCCATGTGTATGTGACAAATAACATTTTATTTGATTAATGTACATTCCAAGGTCATGAGGAGTGCATGTATTTAGATAGATAGAAAGACATACATTCCTTCTTCATCCACGAGCCAGCTTTAGTGGTGGCCATCTTTGTCCATGTCTTCAGATAATCCTCAAAAGGGATTCTCCTCACGAGCCTGGAGGCGTTACATTTAGCCATGAACCAGAGAATATTACACTAAACTACTGTAACTACAGTAATCAAGAGTATCGTACTATCATGATACTATGCAAGAAATTCATAATGATTTCACTTTGAATGTGTCATGTCAAAAAAAAGAGGATAAAACAGAATATAATACTGTAATGTCTGTGGTATCATTGTGAATTAAATAATCAATCAAGGGAATCCAAGATAAAAAATATTCTGGAAATGTAAGAGATGAGCACATGGAAAGTGGAAATATTCACTTTGCTCGTTATATATTTACATATTCTTAATTTCATTCCTTCCTTTCAAATGTGTGTGTATATGGGTATATGTTGTGAAATTGTTAGATATTTTGCCGCACTGTCGGAACTAGAAACACAAAGCATTTCATTACACCCGCATTAACATCTGCTAAACACGTGTATGTGACAAATAACATTTGATTTGATTTCTCTCACCTGCTTTGTGAGTCCAACTGCACAGCTTTCCTATTCCCTACAGGGGAGGTGGTGATAATAGACAGATCATTGTCACCACTCAGTGTGAGGTGGGATATGATAGCCTTATCTTAGAATAGACTAGCGGCATCCCACCCTTACCAGCGGTAAATCATTTGAAATAATTGAATCTTTGAAGACTGAAAGTGAAACCACAGACTCTTCTACTCAATAACAAAAAATGCAAAACACAGTGGAATGTAAAGTAGCCAAAATTCATGGTGCAAAATGAAGAAAATCAGCAAAGACATTGCAGGATGCAAATCAACCACCAGTAAGAACAAAAGGGTGAAGGGCTTCAACTGAATAACACATGGAGTTAACACAAAGCCTTTTACAGTGACACATTCAAATGACCTGGTATGAGGTAAGGTCACCCAGTGGTGGTGGAGCGGCGTGTCACCAAGACTGAGCTGAGGAACATGGAGGCCAGTGGTGGAGCTGAAGACAGAGAACACAGCCCAAGCAGCTGAACTGTCCGCCAATGGGGGCCAGAGTGACAGCCAGCGAGAAGGAGGTGGAGGAGCAGGACAAAGTAGCTGACAGCACTTAGAGAGGAGAGTCACCAAGACTGAACTGCAGCTCCAGAAGAACAACATGGAGGAGCTGAAGAGGGAGAACACAGCCATGGAGGCCAGAGTGTCAGCCAATGAGAAGGAGGTGGAGGAGGAGCTGAAGAGGGAGAACACAGCCATGGAGGCCAGAGTGTCAGCCAATGAGAAGGAGGTGGAGGAGGAGCTGAAGAGGGAGAACACAGCCATGGAGGCCAGAGTGTCAGCCAATGAGAAGGAGGTGGAGGAGGAGCTGAAGAGGGAGAACACAGACAATATGTTCTCTGCAGGTTTGACTGATTCAGGAACTGTAGGACCGTTCAATACTGAAACCCAACTGATCTACAAGAGAGTCATCACCAACATTGGATCGGCCTATAACCCAATAACTGCTATGTTCCCAGCACCAGTGAGATGAGTCTACTACTTCAGATTCACTGCCTGGGAATACCATGAGAGTAGGCCTGTTCCATGATGACCAAAAAGTGTTGTATTTAATTATGTATGCACTGACCATCGTGGTAAGTGTGTTTCAAAGGCATTGTCTCTAGAGCCGAACCATTGGGGTGTGGTCTACATACGTCTCCCCTCATGGAAAGGGCTCTATGACAGTACTAATACCTACAACACCTTCAGTGGCTTCCTGGTCACACAGGGAAGCACCGTTTCTGTAATGCTGTAATGAACTCTGCTTTCTGATAGGAGCAGAACGCCTCCAATGTTCCTCTCTAACCAATAGGAAGCATTGAAAAAGAATGCTGCTGTTTGTGTCTTAACAGTACTATAAACGTTTATGGGAATTATTGCATGTCTTTCTGCTCAACAACATTTTCACACACAAACTTTTTGTTGAGCAAACTCACAATCCTATTGCAATTGTACAATAATATATATTTTTTTTTACAGTGTAGCTTTGTAACGTAGCCCAATGTAACCAATAGCTAATCCTTGTACTAGGTGGTGCTCACTCACTCTCCAGTTCCTGGCTGGCCCTGACACAGTCCAGCACCACACGGTGGTAGGTGGATGGGCTGGACCAGAGCATGTCAGCAGCTCCGGGGTTCACCGCTCCCTCCAGGACTGGGTTGGACAGCATGGTCTAGAGGGGACATAGGAGACCACACAGACTTGATATTACTACACTACTACTACTGTATGGGTCTTTGAACACTGCAAGTGGCAGTGCTTTTTTTAAAAACGAGTATGTAATAGTTCTATCTTTATCACAATAAACTACACATTTCTGTATCCAGCCTGGACTCAGAGGTAGACGTAGCATAGTAAACGTACATCTGGGACACTACAATTAGCATGATATGTTATGTTTTGTATGAATTTGTGGATGTCCATCATCCATTTCATATGATATGTTACGAATTACAATTTGTATGATATGTTAGCAATTGCAATTCCTACAATATGTTAACAAATTTGTTGTGGCTAACGTTAGCTAGGGTTAGGGGTTAAGGTTAGGGTTAAGAGTTAGGTTAAAGGGTTAAGGGTTAGGGTTAAGAGTTAGGTTATTAAGGTTAGGGGAAGGGTTAGGTAACATGCTAAGTAGGTGCAAAGTAGCTAATTAGCTCAAATGTTAAAGTTGTCCGTGATGAGATTTAAATGCTCAACCTTTGGGTTGCTAGATGTTCCTGTTATACGCCCAGCCATCTGTTCCAACTAACCACCCTACTTTCATTTTTGCCTTAAGTAACCTTCTGTCTTATGGGAGGCTCCCTAGTAGCGCAGCAGTCTAAGGCACTGCATCTCAGTGCTAGAGGCTTCACTACAGGCCCTGGTTCGATTCCAGACTGTATCACAACCGGCCGTGATTGGGAGTCATATAGGGCGGCGCACAATTGGGTCGTTGGGGTCTGGCCGGTGTAGGCCGTCATTGTAAATAAGATTTTGTTCTTAACTGACTTGCCTAGTTATATAAAGGTTATGGTTTAATAAAAAATGTTACCAAACGTAACATATCATACTAATTTGAGTGTCCTGGCTTTACATTTACTATGTTACATCTAGACCAGGCTGCCGTATTTCAAAATGTGCAGTAAAATGGGTGCAAACCTGGACGCTCAGAAGAATACTGCTGATTGAGATGCTGGGGTTCCACTCGCTGTCCAGGCAGGGGATACATGGGCTTCCTGTGTCCTTGTCCACTTCCATCACAACAGACATGTACAGGGGGAAATTAAACACTTTTCCTTTTTTTATGACACTTTCATGGCAATATCTATTGCCAGCAACTCACCATTGGGGTGGAAAGGGATGGCGTTGAATTGGACAGTTGGAGGGACAGAGTTGTAAGCCTCAGTGAAATGCAATGTCAGCAGCAAAACAGCACCTTATGGAACGGAAAGATTTGAAAATTAAAATGGCTTCCACCCCCAGAATGTACTTTTGGTAGTTCAGACACCAAGCCCTAAATGTAGACCGCATGTAATCATCATCAGTAGCTGATCATCATCGTCGATATTATTTTGTAAACGCTGAACACTTCATGCCCATATCACACCTTCCCACAACGTGTCTTTCAGTCCTTCCACTTTAGCCTCCCATTCAAGCAGGCTGTGACTTACTGGCTTGGCCTCCACTCCCTTGTCATTAAAGAAATAAGAAATAAAATAACTTTTAGTGTTTCACTGGTTATTTGAAGGTGACATGATTACACGCTTGTTTCCTGTGAGAGATTTTTTGTTGTTGATGAGCACACAGAATAAGCTAAAATCTTAAGATATATATGATGAATACATAAAACATACTTGTAAATAAAGTTCTAAAAACTCACTTTTAGATTCGCTGTCTGCAGTTTGAGGTATTGTTTTCGCAGCAAGTGAGCGTGGGTGTGCATCATTGGATTTCACGCGGTCCTTCACAATTTGACAACTGTATGTGCGAATCATTCATAGAACAAACGCATGCTATCATAGTCTGAAATGATAAAATATTACACTGGCGCAACGCATAGACATATTGTTATTCAAGAGAACAATGGAGCAAGGTGATGTAATGTTTAGAAGCTGTTGTCAAGCAACATGTCGGTCAATTTGGTGGGAAGAACAGCTTTGTATGGAGCCAATTTCACTCGCTTCTAGTGTCGCTATAACAAGCTCCGTCTTAAAGGGGGCAATCTGCGATTGCTACATCCATGTTTTGACTTATAAATGAGTGATATACAGCCATTGATTCTTGAAGAATACAACTTATTAATGGCTCATGGCATTAGTTCAACTGTCTAACCCCATCAGAATCCAAAACATAACCTTGTTTTACTTCATTGTTTATAGACATCGTAATTGTAAACTAACTGTATAGCTTCACATATAACTTCAACTGTTATTTTGATCTTATGGATGGTCAGATCTTGCATCTGTAGCTCTGTCTATGAATTTAAGAGTGGTTCTCCATCTCCATCTCTAAGCCATTTACCTAAAAAAAAGTTGTCGGGTTGGCGTATCGTTGTTGTTTTAACTGCAGGTTGCCTTTTAAATCACATTATAATGAACACAGAATTTATACATTTTCCTGTTTGGGATGCATTTTTCACTTGTTTCATTTTGATTATATAATTATTTAGGTTACTCATTAGGCTACCCATTTATGAAAGACTCTCTATTCTTTATACCTTTATACAACTAAATAAGAAGTTGATCACGTTTTATTTTTGGTACAGTTCACTCTTGCTCAATGTGAACCTGTGGTGAGTGTTTTGAGTTGGGGTAATCGGAAAAGTACAAAATCGCACAAAGATGCTATTGATAGAGGGTAAAAGGGCCATCTAAGTGAAGGTAGGATCGGGGATAGACAGTGTCGTTTGAGTATTTTATCAGGAGGTGGCAGGGGAGTTGTAAGGGACAATCATGTGTGAGGCCTGTCCTCTCATGAAGCTGTGAGACCTTCAGGGCTATGGTAACCAGGGTAACCAGCATCACCTGGCACACATACAAACGGACATAGGTTATACACTAGTATGTAGCCACATGCTCATGTTCTATGATGATAGTCTCAGAAACACCACAGTTTGGTCAGTGAGATCTAATCTCTGAATCATCCTTTGTCTGATGTGGATCCTGGGAGATCTTGTTGGGGTCTGTCTCGTAGCTGTCAATGTAGACCTGAACTGTTTCCCCCATACTCCCTGTTCCACTGAGCCTGTAGATGACCCGCGAGCCATCTGTGAATATTATCCTCAAGCCCTGCAGATAGGGAAAGGGAAAGGGGGATACCTAGTCAGTTGTCCAACTGAATATAGTCAACTGCAATGTGTCTTCCGCATTTAACCCAATAGAGAGACAAGATTAGCCAGTTAATAAAGTACATTTAAAAAAGTATTGGAGACTCCTACAGTAGCTACAGAAGATGTCATTCTTATATCCTATAAGTCCAAAGTGACTTATAGCATGTCTAGTTCTGTGAGCACGCCGAAACAGCCACCCCCATTCCACAGCTGGTGTCTGGAGACGCCTGTCTACGGGGTCAGTGTGTTCAAAGTTGTCGGCCCTTTCCACCTGATAGAGCTTCTCGCCCACCGCGAACCTCTGGCCTACGAAGGCCTTCTCCAACATCGTCAGCTCCTCCATCATCTGAACGGCTGCATCCAGGTCAACTTCCTTACAGTCATACCTGCCCAAGACAGCACAGCAGAAGATAAAACCACGAGCTTTGGCTGCATTGCTTGTGTGCCTCTTTGTTTCTGCAGCCCAACTCCTTTTGTAATTTGTTCAAGCAGGAACAGGCAAGGCACTTTTCTTTCCATGCATAGTGTCTCTTTGACTTAATTTTCAGCTTGTTATACAACTCAAGGTTTCACTCAGACTTCAGCACTAGCCTGCCTTGTGGGGATTCAAAAATAAGTTCTCCCCCTATAATATGACCACCAGAGGTCACCAGAGATTCACACTCACCTGGTAAAGACTTTCCTGCCAAACTTCTGCCAGTGGTCCTTCGTGATGTCATCCACATTCTACTTCCTCGCTGCCAGGATGGACAGCCATGCCAGCACGGCCCAAAGTCCATCTCTCTGACAGATATGGTCAGCATCTGACATGATAGAAACAGTGTAGATTTGCTTGAGGTTCTTGCTGTGTTAGCCACCTCTTCTGGTAACTAGTTCCGGACATTTGGACCTACTGATGAGCTACCTGTTCCGAAACTCTCTTCTCCATTTGCCTGCATCCATCAGGTTGCCAAAGAACTTCCACCCCGTGGGGGTCTCGTAGAGTTCGATCTTGATTACGGTTTATGATCATTCTGTACATTTAAACCTTACAGTGTCCACTAGTTTGTTATTTATTGAGACGGGATGAGATGCAGTAATGGTCAATGGCTCATTTTCTCATTGGATAATGCCAGGCCGAGGTGTTAGTTTCCCAGTGCAGGGCTGGTGGGCATGCTGCGTGCGTAGCCTCTCACCCCTGTGTGCTGGACGTAAGGGGATGCTGAAAACATTGACAGCGATGGCAGGCACCGAGTCTGATGGGTTGATGAAAAAGCCATGCTTACCCAGGATCATGTTACGGTCCTGGAAAACCAGACAGGGGTTAGAGGTCAGGCAACAAGAGAGAGAGGGGTTAGCAGCATCTGAATACAATTCAAAGCATCCAACCCCAAACCTTAAAGTTGTGATTGAAGTCTTCAGACAGTCTGAGATGCGTAAAGAAATTCACTGATGATTATTGTACTTTGATGGGTACTATTTTAGTAATAGTCTTGGATGAAATATAACTAAGATAAATAAATATAGATTATCATTAGATTTGCAGTTGTGTCAGCTTAGCCTGCTGTAAATCTCATTGCCTGTTTAAGCACTTTGATATTTTATTTTTTCTATATAATGACAAATTCACAAATTAAAGATGATTACTTGTAATGGTGATTATTATTAAAAGGACCGTTAAATTATTGGTTGATTGAACACGCACCCCGTCACCATCAAAGGCAGCTTTAAAATGGTGCTGGCCACCTCTCATGGCCTCAGCCAGGTCAGCTGTATAGGTGAGGTTGGGATCAGGGTGCTGACCCCCAAAGAGTTGCAGGGGGACATACTTAATGGCAGATTTAGCAGGGGAGCCCAGCTCCTCACACAGTATCCTCTTCACATTGGTACCTACCTCTGATGATTAAACAGAGGTACACATGGAGTCTTGTGCTATCCCTGGTGTTCAGTGGGGAGCAGATAGCCTAGTGGTTAAGAATGTTGGGCTAGTAACCAAAAGGTCTCTAGTTCACATCCCTGAGCCGACCAGGTGAAAAGCTGTCAATGTGACCTTGAGAAAAGCGCTTAACTCTAATTGCTTTGGATAAGCGCGTCTGCTAAATGATGTAAGTGTTATCACAGGGGAGGTGATATGGTTCTAGGAACAGCTTGAGCATAGAATTTTTTTTGTAGCTTGATTTTTCCATAGCAGACAGTTTGTGTAACCCCTCCTCCCCCCTCTCTCCTGAGAGACTGGATCATGTAACAGACAGTTTGTGTAACCCCCTCCTCCTCTCTCTCTCCTGAGACTGGATCATGTAACAGACAGTTTGTGTAAACCCCTCCTCCCCTCTCTCCTGAGAGACTGGAACATGTAACAGACAGTTGGAAACAACAGCTGAACTCTCAACTAGGCTGCTGCTCTCACAAATCCTGCTCCGCTCATCTTTACGGTGGCACTGTGTGACATTAGATTCAACCTAAGATGGATATCAACATCTGCACTTATAGAAACGGTATAACTATATGTTCTGTACATCGGAATAGAGCAGCCTTCTTCTTACCTCCTAATGTTGCAGAGCCAGACGAGGGGCTCTCTAAATATTGCATATACTCCAACTACACGTTGTAGCTGGAAGGTCTGGCACGCTAGATTCCTAACCTCCATGCATGGCGTTCTAGACGGATCTTGATGTGGTTCTCCCCAGACAACAGCTTCTTCAGTGCAGCAAAGTCAAAGATGTTCCTCAGCATGTTGGCATAAGACTCCGCCGAGTCCACTATCTCCACTGTGAGAAGACAATGATCCTCAGAAATCCAAGAAGGGAAACAGTTCAAAGAATAAACACAGAGGCAATGTTCAGTGGCCAGATTCAATCAAACCAGAACCTATGCTGTTTAAAAAGTCACATTGATCTTGCACTGCAAACTTGGAATATTTTTATTCGTTTTTCTATAGTGCAAGTTTTATTGAATTCTAGCCTAAGTATGTAAGTGAGTTTTTTTCTATTGCCTACTCTAAAACTGCCAACAAGGAATTCAGTTTATTTCCTTCTATTCAAACATCCGGTACCTGTTTATTTCTCCAGAACTCAGGTCAGGTTATGAGCGATGTGTTTGTGCTCACCTGTGAAGGGTTTAAACTTGTTCTCCAGGTCAAACATCTGTTTTCCCGGGGTAGCCAAGTCTACCCGGAGTTCTGGGCAGATGGCGTACTCCTCTATGTATCTACTGATCAGGGATATTTTGTTAGTGACTGCCTCCTGGGCTGGGCTTAGGTTGGTTCAAACAAAAAAGCAAGACTTCAGGTCTTGTGTTACACAAGGGCACTCATTTGTGTTGATCTTAATTGTGCTGCTCTAGTCTATTAAATTGTGCTTCTGAAGTCACCAATTATTGATATAGAATGACATTGTATCAAAAGTGTCAAATATCTGCATCACTGACCATGATACTTGTGGGAAATGTCTCTATCTTATCTTGTAATGCTCTTGGCTAACTACCTTTCATACTGTTCCCTATTCTCTGGTTACAGTACCTGCATTAGCAGTGTTGAACTTGATGCCACAGTCTCCATTGGATCCCCCGGGGGTTGTGACTGGCAGTGAGGATGATACCGCCGATGGCCTTGTACTTCCTGATCACACAGGAAACCGCCGGCGTGGACATGATCCCGTGATGACCAATTACGAGCTGACCAACCTGCCAAGATGACACAGGTCTTTCAGGTTAGTATCTCTGTTGTGGTCGCCTATTTTAGCTATTGAAAAAAGCCACTATAGCTTGGAGTTATACACATTTTATGACTTAATGTGTATGGTATAGATTGTATTTTATTTAATATTCACTTCTGGATTTTAACATGTGAAATCCATAGGCTATGGTTGCTGGTGGTTATACTTAGCCAACCGAAGTATACTACAGTCATTGTGGTAGAAACACATGAAATATACTACAGTCACATGAAATATACTACAGTCATTGTGGTAGAAACACATGAAATATTACTACAGTCATTGTGTAGAAACACATGAAATATACTACAGTCATTGTGGTGAAACACATGAAATATACTACAATCACATGAAATATACTACAGTCATTGTGGTAGAAACACATGAAATTACTCAGTCATTGTGGTAGAAAACACATGAAATATACTACAGTCACATGAAATATACTACAGTCATTGTGGTAGAAACACATGACAATATACTACAGTCATTGTGGTAGAAACACATGAAATATACTACAATCACATTAAATATACTACAGTCATTGTGGTAGAAACAATGAAATATACTACAGTCACATGAAATATAACTACAGTCATTGTGGTAGAAACACATGAAATATACTACAGTCACATGAAATATACTACAGTCATTGTGTAGAAAACACATGAAATATACTACAGTCACATGAAATATACTACAGTCATTGTGGTAGAAACACATGAAATATACTACAGTCATTGTGGTAGAAACACATGAAATATACTACAGTCACATGAAATATACTACAGTCATTGTGGTAGAAACACATGAAATTATACTACAGTCATTGTGGTAGAAACCACATGAAATATACTACAATCACATTAAATATACGACAGTCACTGTGGTAGAAACATATGAAATATACTACAATCATGTGAAATAATACCTCAATCACTTAAATATACTACAGTCATTGTGGTAGAAACACATGAAACCATATACTACAGTCACTGTGGTAGAAAACATATGAAATATACTACAGTCATTGTGGTAGAAACACATGAAATATACTACAATCACATTAAATATACTACAGTCACTGTGGTAGAAACATATGAAATATACTACAGTCATTGTGGTAAAAACACATGAAATATACTACAGTCACATGAAATATACTACAGGGTTAACGGGAGGGAAAAGTCTTAGCCACTCCCAGTATTTCACGGGCTGGTAGGGGGAAGCTATGGGTCCAAAAATAACCAGGGAGACTAGTATGTGTGCAGAGGCAGATGGTAACTGAAGACGCTCCTTAGGTCACACATGTGCAGGGGGATCACTGTCAGGGCTGTTGTCTCCAGTAAGAGGAGACAACAAAATGGAAATTACATAATATGGAAACATAAAAACATTAGGATTTAAATAAAAACAAACACAACGAAGTAAAACTGGGCGTTTGAGCAGTTCTAGGAAGATAGGCACATTCTTTTGATTATCCTTTTTGATTATCCTAAGCACTGATTCAGGGTCAGTGTTGATTTGTGATGGTAATACCAAAGACAGTACAGTATGAAGTTCGGCAGAAACTGCTTCTCCAATAGAAATCCCCGATCGCGCTTGTATGTGATGTCATGGTGACGTTGGCTAAACTCATGCACAGAAACACGTAGTCAGGTCTCACGGTCGTCTCGGGCCAACGTGCACATGTGCAAGTCGTTAAATGAAAGGCGATGAAGTTCGATATAACATTTTTAAGAATACGAAAATGAAAACGTGTCTGTTTGTCACTTTCATAAGGTTGGAGTAATATGTTTAGCTACTTAAGACATTGGCGCAAATCTAGGTTATGCCTTTAGAGTTTGAGAAAATTAACAACGAAGGAAGAATATTTCACTTCTCATTGAGTTCTCAAACCACAAACCCCCGGTCTGGTCTGCCGAGTCTGCTTCCCAAGCGTTCCTGTACGTCTCGCAGTGTTGCTCCTCTGGGTTTAGAAGCTGGTAACACTATCGCAGAGCAGCGTGAAGGGTCAACTTCTTCTCAGAGAGTAGAATACAATACTGCCTCCTGGGGCTAATGTGGTCTGTTTTGAGAGGCTTGTGCATAATTCCCAAACGTTAAGAACGTTGTGACCTACCTTAAAGCCTTTCAACGTTTCTTGTGACCTTCCAGTTAGACAAAACACTATTTCTAGCCACAGCTCAGTTGAAAGCTGCTTTGATGTCCAATTGCACTTTTTGGGGGGGAAACTACTGGTGCTGTAGTGCACTTGTAACAGTATAACTTTACGTCCGTCCCCTCGTCCCGACACGGGCGCGAACCAGGGACCCTATGCACACATCAACAACAGTCACCCACGAAGCGTCGTTACCCATCGCTCCACAAAAGCCACGGCGCTTGCAGAGCAAGGGGACCTACTACTTCAAGTCTCAAAGCGAGTGACGTAACCGATTGAATCGCTACTAGTGCGCACTACCGCTAACTAGCTTAGCTAGCCATTTCACATCCGTTACACACTACTGTTACATTATGTCCACTCATTAGCCTGATTTAAGATTTTTGTTAAATTGTAGGTCTGATTGCATCAGAGGTCAGTGAGATATGTGATGTTTTTCAGGTCAAGGCTGAACAGATGAAAACCAAAAGGTTCCTGTCAGACACTCACCATGTTGTCGTACCCTCACTAAAGGCCATCTCTCAGTTTACGTAAAGGAACCAACTTGTTCTAGCCTGGGTACCAGTCTGTTTAGCTAACATACCACTCCTTGTACTCATGTCATTATGAAACATGACACGAAGTCAGACTGGTGCCCAGGCTTAACTTATTCTGCCGATCATGATACTCCCATCCCTCCCATAGCCTCTGATAAGTCTATTCAAGAACGTTTTTATTGAGTAGTAATAATACTGTAATACTGTAATACTTTATATTTACAGGTATAGCTATTAACAAATGTTTTTGGAACATGGCTGTAAGAGCTGGCTAGAAATCAAATGATTTGTTCATTTGGACAGTCATGTTACCGACTGTTGTAGTGTTTCGAGGATAATTATTCAGAACCACACCAGTAGTCATAAATATGCTTTATTTATTAAAAATACAGTATTTACAGTACATATATGCTGAGAGTCAATGTGACTCAGTAAGTGGTGATAACTGCTGTTATTCAGGTGGCTGCCTGTGTGCTGTCCATCCAGCTCCTCACCACTTCATACCTGGTTGTATTCAGACTTACAGTCAAATCTGCCCCGCTCAACTCAAATTTTCACATAAAAGAATGATGTACGTTTTTGCATATTTATGAGGTTTGTGCGCAGATCTCAGGTACCAGTACCATCCGCCATTAATACAGTCTGAAATACAGTTACATAGAGGATTCCTCAAATGCATGTAATAATAACGAGGATGTTGTCGAACAATTTCACCCCAAAATTAGAACGCTAAACTGAGTATAAAAATGTTAAGACAATTAATTTGGTTCCTTGTGTCCCAAAGCCTTTAATGCTGAAGAGGAGAAGTGAATCCCTTTCAGACTAGCTATAAGGCAAACTGTGGATTAGAGACACAGATTCAGAGTCCCATTCAATCAGCTTGGTCCGACTGTGCAGTCGACAGAAGAGACTCACTAAACTGACCTCCTAAATCTCCTTAAGGCCTTGTTGTCAGAGACTTATCACATATTTTCGCCAAAGGTTGGTCAATGTCTTGTTTCTATCCAGAGGTAAATGTCTGGTGTTCATTCTGAGCTGAAATTGCCTGTCTCTGAGGAGGTTGAAGTGAAGGTAGCGGCAGGGGTGGAGCGAATGGAGATCTGGGTGGATCGGAGGGAGTAGGAGGACCCTCGGGTTGGCTTCCAGTGGATTCCCCTCCTACGCTCTGACCGTCCCTTGGGTTTCACGTGGATATATTTCCCGTTCAGATTGGTGTCTCCGCAAGCGTTGAACCACCAGCCGCCTGCAAAAACCCATCGGATTAGTTAAACTGGATGCTGGTGTGAAAAATAGCAATCTCCATTCAATCTAATGTTCCATTAAATCGTATGCTTCATAAATTAGATGAAATTAAACACTTTCATTCAAACAAACCCTGTACTTGAGCCCTACAATAAACCATGCATCCATAAAATCCCATAACATCCTCCCCACTCCCCACCACTTTACCTGTGTAGGTATAGGCACAGTGGGAGTCTTCAAGTTTGTCATTGTCCTGGTCCTTGGTGGAGAACATCATACCGGTGTGGTTGCTCATTGCGTCAGGCAGATTTCCGGACACCTGTGAGAGGTGGATTCTATAGTGGGCCTCGGGTCCATCCAGAGAGAAGTTGTACTCAATGAAGCGTTTGCCCTTTTTCCAGTCCTCCAGTTGGATGTTCAGGAAAGTGTCACCTTGACTAGCGAGGGAGTGGATCTTCCTCAGGCCCAGCCAGAACTCTCCTGTGACACAGACAAATCAATAAGGCTCAGTGCTGAAGTTGTACACACATACGTGAGGTGACTGGTCTGGTGCACTGGTCATGGGAAGTACACATTACACCTCACAACTTCATCACTCACCTTGAAAGTCTCCAAATCCGTTTTCATACTTCTCCCAATTCTGATGGAAGTTCATCGACCCATCCTTCCTTCTCTGGATGACCGTAGCCCCTCCATCTGCAGAAAGGAGAAATGCTTAACTTCAAATCAATAAATATACATTAGTACACAAGGTTTCAGCTCATACTAATGGCTGGAATGTGGAAAATGGAATGGTATCAAAAACATGGTTTTCACGTGTTTGATTCCAGTCCATTCCCTCCATTCTACTCCATTCCAGCCATTATTAAGAGCCGTCCTCCCCTCAGCAGACTTCAGTGGGAGCATTGGCGCTACTCGTCTGTCTTACCTTCACCCATGTCACAGTAGACCATGAAGGGCTCAGATTGGTTGGGCTTGATGGCGTACACTCCACTGGCTCTCTCGCCCTTGTTGAATAGCTCACTGCAGTCTGATGAGAGATCTGTGACACAACCATATTTTACAGTCTATCAGCAGCACCTTGCAGAAGCCCCGTTGTTCCTCAAACATTGTGTTTTAGTGTGGACCTTGTGTTATGTAGGGACCCTGAAAGAGTAGCGGCTAATAGGAATAGAAATAAAAACAAATGATCATGACCCTTTTAAGCCACCTTACCCGTCATGTCCAAACTGCCATTGGTGGAGGTGTTGGTCAAATACCCAGCGAGGGTGGGCGGGACAGACTGGAAGTCGTCCGATGGTTTCTCAATGGTGTCTTGCATGAAAGGGTTGTAGGTGAGCTGAACATGAGAAGGAATAGTGTTGTTACGGTACAAGCAGTCATTTCTGTCACTCCGTTTTGATAGGTTTGCAGCGTACACACAAATAATCACGGTAGATGAGGTGAATAGTCACTGGTTAGTGTTTTTAGTCATGAATCTTGTTCTGGAGGCAGCTCTGCAGAGTGGTCACTAGCTGGCACATTCACAAAGTCATAAAATCTGATTTTAAACCTACCTCTAACCTAAAAAAAAAAAGTACACTATAATTACACTATAAACACTACAATTTTAACTTTGCAGCTGGCCCATCTAGCAGAAATCGCTCGGTTCTGCCTCCAGGACAAGATTCATGACAAAAAAACGTCAACCTGCTGAATAATCATAGTAGATGAGGTGAGTTTCACCCATATAATGTAAAGCCCTTTGAGCATCTGGTGATATATAAATCCAAATAAGTATCTTTACTATAATGGATTGAACATAGAAATATAGTCATTTGCCTGCTGTCGTGGTTGTAAGACTGTAAGACTCAAGCTACATGTTGTACAAATAACAACCGTCACCTCCAGAGTTTTCATCCTGCTCCTCTGGTGGTCGAGCTGGTCGCTCTGCTCTCTCACAGCCTTCAGCAGCTCACTGATGCTCCTCTCCTGGGTGTGGATCACATCCTGTGAGACACATGGGGGAACAGGGATGGGTCATTTCTCCAGACAGGACTATTTATCCTTATAGGGTTCAACAGTTCTATCTGGTACTACAGTGGTGTTAGGGAGTAGGCTAATCCCTAGAACCAAAGGTGACTTTGGTCAATGTATCTTCTTGAGGTTGGTTGAAGTGACTGAAAACCTTGTAAAATTTCCCCATAAATCTTACCTTGTCCTTGGTATCTTACCACACCAGTATTCTACATGGATATTGCAGTGAGTATTGGGAGAATCTTAATCAGCTTTAACACTATGTTCAACTCATTTCCCCCCCCCATGGGTTAAGGTCAGGTTGGAATGGCTCACCTTCAGTGAGTTGATCTCAGCCAGCTGCTCGGCGGGGACCAGGCCCTGAGACAGGCCGCTCAGTTTCACCTCCAGCCCTCCCACCTTGCTCCGAAGCTGGCTACGCTCCTGCAGGATGCTCTCCACCTTGGAATTGATCTCCAGCGACAGGTTCCGTATCTCCTCGTTGTTGGCCTTGAGCACCACTGTGGTTTTCTTCAGCTCCTCCTCTTCCCCCTTGATCTCGCTGGCCAGCACGGAGAGCTGGTTGAAGGAGCTGTCGAAGATGTTGAGTTTCTGGAAGATGTCGTTTATCTGGCTCTTGGTCTTATGGACGAAGTCCCTGAGGCTGTGGCCGAGCTGGAGGAGACCGTTGGCCAGGAGGCGCACGTCATCCAGAGCAGCGAAGCGGGAGCGAGTTTCGACGGCGGGAACCTGAGGGAGAGGAGAGTCTTTGGACATGGACTCCTCCTTGGCGCAGAGGACCAGGGGCCAAAAAGCCACAAGAACGAACAGAAAGGTTAGCGTCAGCTTCATTATGTTGTTTGTTTCTGTCTTGAGACCTTCAAGGTGTTGGTAGTGAGCTGGCCCTTGAGTCCTCTCTTCCCTTGAAAAGACACCACAGGACACAGAGCTAATAAACTATATAGGCTGCCTGGGATGAGGTTGATTATTAACTTACTCGGTCTCAACTGATTTTACCTCTACAAATATGGATGCAGCGTTCACGAGTCCAATTTACAAAGAGCTTATTAACTCTTTCATGAGTTGACTTTGTTTGAAATGACTGGAGTCTGACTATTATTTCAGTGTTCTATTCTGAAATTCAAATTCTGAAATTCAAAAGAAGAGAACTGAGTGGGCAGCTGTGTGTGATGCATTCAATCGGAATGTTCAGTTCAAAACACTGGTGTGCCAGTCTGGTACAAGAATCCACCATCGATGCCAATTCCAAAATTGCCACATCCGTGTGCCAGTCGGGGAATCGTCATGGAAGACCAAATAAGATGTTCTTGTTGGTTCTCAGAAAGCATCTTAAGTCTCAAGTCCAAATATATTTAGACTTAAACAGGGCACGCAATTATCAACAACCACAGTGTATAATTATTATATCTGATTGGAGTTTCTTTATTTTGAAATAGACATTCATAACATTTACATTGGGAGAGTTGCAGGAAATTAAGCTACTGAAGTGCAGTACAGTGATTCTAAAGCCTTGTTCAAATTGGCAGTTTGAAGTGACACATTGTTTTGGGGGGGTTAAATATCGGATTCGAATCTGTTCTTTTTCCTGCAGTCTGAACAGCCAAAAAGCACATGGAATAAGATATTTCAAGCCCCATTTCAAACCACCTCTGATTCCTGGCCATGCGACTTGTGTCTGAACGGTCAAATCTGATTTATTTTCCCTCAAGTGGCTTTTAGACTGTTATTTGGCATATCTTGTTGCTTGCTAGCTACTCTGTTGACAGTTTTGACAAGCACATGTGGTAGCTAACTAACTTGTTAATTGTTTACAAATAAATTAGGGAATGTGCTAGAAAGCAAAACTAGCTACCTAGCTAGCTAGTTGACTTCTGTGGCTAGCCAAAAAGGACTTGTTTTGAAAGTTGGATCATTGTCCAATGGCGGCGAGCTTTACACCACTCCAGCCGACGCTTGGCATTGCACATGGTGATCTTAGGCTTGTATGCGGCTGCTCAGCCATGGAAACCCATTTCGTAAAGCTCCAGACAAACAGTTATTGTGCTGACTTTGTTTCCAGAGGTAGTTTGGAACTCGGTAGTGAGAATTGCAACCGAGAAGACAATTTTTATGCCCTACACGCTTCAGGAATTGCCGGTCCCATTCTGTGAGCTTGTGTGGCCTACCACTTTGCGGCTGAGCCGTTGTTGCTCCTAGACAACACCACTTCAGAATAACAGCACTTATAGTTGACCGGGGCAGCTCTAGCAGGGCAGAAATTTGACGAACTGACTTGTTGGAAAAGTGGCATCCTATGATGGTGCCACGTTGAAAGTCACTGAGCTCTTCAGTAAGGCCATTCTCTTACTAATGTTTGTCTATGGAGATTGCATGGCTGTGTGCTCGATTTTATATACCTGTCAGCAACGGGTGTTGCTGAAATAATTTTAAGGGATGTCTACATACTTTTGTATATTTAGTGTATTTGCAAGCAATAATGGTGCATTTGGAAAGTGACTTTTTCCACATGTGTTACATTACAGCCTTATTCTACTCATCAATTTACACATAATACCCCATAATGACAAAGAAAAAACAGAAATATCACATTTACATTAGTATTCAGACCCTTTACTCAGTACTTTGTTGAATCACCTTTGGCAGTGATTACAGCCTCGAGTCTTCTTGGGTATGACGCTACCGTAAGCTTCACCGTAAGGGATGGTGCCAGGTTTCCTCCAGACGTGACACTTGGCATTAAGGCCAAAGAGTTCAAACTTGGTTTCATCAGAATAGAGAATCTTGTTTCTCCTAATCCGAGAGTCCTCCAAGCGGGCTGTCATGTGCCTTTCCTGAGGACTGGCTTCCGTCTGGCCCCTCTATCATAAAGGCCTGAATGGTGGAGTCCTGCAGAGATGGTTGTCCTTCTGAAAGGTTCTCCCATCTCCACAGAGGAACTCTGGAGCTCTGTCAGAGTGACAATCGAGTTCTTAGCCACCTCCTTGACCAAGGCCATTCTCCCCCAATTGCTCAATTGAGCCGGGCTGCCAGCTCTAGGAAGAGTCTGGCTGGTTCCAAACTTCTTCTATTTAAGAATGATGGAGGCAACTGTGTTCTTAGGGATCTACAATGCTGCAGAAATGTTTTGGTACCCTTCCCCAGATCTGTGCCTTGACACAATTCTGTCTCTGAGCTCTACGGACAATTCATTCGACCTCGTGGCTTGGTTTTTGTTCTGACATGCCTTATATAGACAGGTGTGTCCCTTTCCAAATCATGTCAAATCAATTGAATTTACCACAGATGGACTCCAATCAAGTTGTAGAAACATTTCAAGGATAATCATTGGAAATAGGATGCACCTGAGCTCAATTTTGAGTCTCATAGCAAACAGTTTGAGTACTTGTGTAAATAAGGTATTAAAGTTTTTTTTATTATTAATACATTTGCAAACATTTCTAAAAACCTAATTTTGCTTTGTCATTATGGGATATTGTGTGTAGATTGATGAGATGTTTTATTTCGTTTATAACTTAATAACATAATTTGGAAAAGGGGAAGGGGTCTGAATAAGTTCCGAATGCACTGTATATGCCAGAGGCGCCATCAATTCCGCTGAAATTCTTGTAAATTTAGTAATTAAATCACACTCCCTTGAAAAATTCTAGCTCTAACAGCTGATTAAAACATCGGTGAGGTCATACATCTCTATCGTGTAAAGTAAATTAATACATGCAATCATCTGCAGAAAAATACAAGTTTACACAGCTAGGATTACATCCTGGGCTGGTTCTACTCTTAATAAGCAATAAGGCCCGAGGAGGTGTGGTATATGGCCAGTATACCACGGCTAAAGACTGTTCACATGCACGACGCAACACCGAGTGCCTGGACACAGCCCTTAGCCGTGGTATATTGGCAATATACCACAAACCCCCTGAGGCGCCTTATTGCTGTTATAAACTGGTTACCAACATAATTACAGCAGTAAAAATATACCACGGCCGATCCCATATACCACGGCTCTCAGCCAATCAGCATTCAGGGCTCCCACCACCCAGTATAATAGAAAATAGGATATTGATACAGCAAATACTGCTACCTGTACAGTAATGCTGATGTGATTTTGATCCATACAACCTATATACAACCTATATACAACCTACATACAACCTACATACAACCTAATATACAACTCTGATGCAACATAAGAACTGCCAGTGCTCCAGAGGTCCCTCTGTTAAATGTTAACTGATTGGTCTGACATCAAACCCTAGTGTGTGGACACAGCAAACACTGCCCTCACCCCTGTGTTGAACCAGAGGCCCTTGTCTCTGGTCACTCTCTGGATGGGAGCGGGCTCTAACCCTCTTTGCTGTGTGTGTGTGTGTGTGTGTGTGTGTGTGCGCATATGTTTGCGTGGGCGTATGTGCTGGAGTTTGGGATACTTTCATGGGGCAGGGCGGAGAAGTACATTGGAACGGGTCAACAGGAGTAACACATTGTTGCCATACATTTTGCTTGATCACTTCAAATGAAGTGCCTGTTAACCTGACAGTGACCATAAAGGCTAGTTTATAGTCTATGTGAGAAAAACGCAACTAGCTACGCAAAATGCCCGGTTACTGACTGCTATGCAAAAAATAAATAAACTCCAGTCATGGTTGCCAACAGCCTTTTGACTTTTGGTTGTGGAACCATGTGCCTCATGTGATGCAAGACAAGCTACTCTTGCCCCATATATGCTTTCTGTTGGTAGCTCAGTCAGGCTGGAACACAGTGTAATGTGACGCAACTAGGCAACGTAGTCATTTTGAGTAGCTAATTGCGTTGTGAGCTTTATCTATGTAGACAATAAACGGGGCTTTAGAATTGTCTCGTGGAGGAAAATCTGATTTTACACACTTGAATTTAAAGCTAATTTTGTATTTGAAGACTCAGTGAAAGATTCAGTAAGATAACGTTTTATCTGGCACAAGCTTGACAGTCCATAACTGGTTTCCCTTGAACTGTCCGAGGCCAGGCTATATGAGTCTACAGTGGCTTTTTATAATCTACTAGTCAAACAGTTTCGCCAGACAGCACATCTACAGTAGACACAGCTTGCTAATCAAACCAAAGCCAATGTGTGTTTGAGCAATCGCTAAGTCACGTTTCAAGCCCAACCAGTGATGAATGTCACGTTTCTGTCCTCGCTGTCAATCACCCCCTATAAACCCGTTTTGCTTCATCATGTTCCTGTCCATGTCATCTGTGTAGCAGTGGCGAGATGTTCTTTACCATTCGGCCATCAGATTTGCCACAAATGCTCCTTATAAGACACATCACTGCACTCTATACTCCTCTGTAAACTGGTTATCTCTGTATTCCCGTCGCAAGACCCACTGGTTGATGCTTATTAATAAAACCCTCTTAGGCCTCACTCCCCCCTATCTGAGATATCTACTGCAGCCCTCATCCTCCACATACAACACCCATTCTGCCAGTAATATTCTGTTAAAGGTCCCCAAAGCACACACATCCCTGGGTCACTTCTCTTTTCAGTTCGCTGCAGCTAGCGACTGGAACGAGCTGCAACAAACACTCAGACTGGACAGTTTTATCTCAATCACTTCATTCAAAGACTCACTCATGGACACTCTTACTGACAGTTGTGGCTGCTTTGTATGATGTATTGTTGTCTCTACCTTCTTGCCCTTTGTGCTGTTGTCTGTGCCCAATAATGTTTGTACCCTGTTTTGTGCTGCTACCATGTTGTGCTGCTACCATGCTGTGTTGTCATGTGTTGCTGCCATGCTGTGTTGTTGTCCTAGGTCTATCTTTATGTAGTGTTGTGTTGTTTCTCTTGTTGTGATGTGTGTTTTTGTCCTATATTTTTATGTATTTGTATTTTTAATCCCAGGCCCTCGGAGGCCTTTTGGCAGGGCGTCATTGTAAATAAGAATTTGTTCTTAACTGACTTGCCTAGGTAAATAATGTTTAAATAAAAGCACACCTGGGTTAACATGTTATTTAGATTTGTTTCTAATACTTGTTTTATTAAGTCGGTAGTGCCAGTTCACATATTTATTTAACTAGGCAAGTCAGTTAAGAACAAATTCTTACTTTACAATGGCAGCCTAGGAACAGTGAGTTGCCTTGTTCACAGTCACAACAGGTTTTTACCTTGTCAGCTCGGGGATTCGATCTAGCAACCTTTCTCTTACTGTCCCAACGCTCTAACCACTAGGCTACCTGCCTCACCAATTTGGGAACATTAAAATGGAATAAAGTGCCGCTTAAGTATTTGAAAGAAACAAATACTGTATTGAACTCAGGTCTGATGTGTAGATCATCAAATGTTAGTTGTGGAGAATATTACATGGTTGTCTCTGCAAGACCCCAACCCCCACCATATTCTGTGAGTCATTAGACTATGGCTTTAAAACAAAAAATCATATTGCATCACCTCTCATACATAACGAATCATAACTCACATGTCATAGTCAAACTTTCAGGGCCAAATACTACATTGCCATTGTCCCTGAGACAATCCCTACCTCATTCACAGTGACTTATGGTTTCAGCATCACTTGACATTCAACACCGGGTGATTTATCTAGCAGTAAGCTATGACACTACCTGAGGCTCACAGTCACACAGACATTGACTTGAAATCTTGGTAATACCAGCTAGCAAGAGGACCCTTTTGCTCCAAATACGGGAAGGTACATTTGGTAGTCGGGCTTATCCAATATGAGAGGTCCAAAATATTTTATATAACATAAGTCATATTATTATATATTTATAATTGTGTATTTAAAAATGTGTAAGGACAGGGAAAGGATACACAGAGACAAGTAAATATGGAACATATTTGATCCTTGACTGAAACGACAGGACTTCACACTAAACTGCATAGACCTTTGCAGTAAAGTAGAATCGTTGCTATAGTAACTGTTGGATAGTGCAACACATACTACACCGACAGGTAATCCTTTTGTGGGTGTGGATTCTAGTAAGAGAAGTTGTGATTGGTCCTTCTTGCTGAAAGAGGCCAGCTCAGTTTGAGTTCTGTGAACTCTCGATCAAGAGGAGACCTCTGCATCATAGAGGACTTTACTAATACTGCCAATAGAAACCAATAACCACACTGACCTACAGTAGCATAGAGGGCTATACTGATACTGCTAATAGGAACCAATAACCACACTGACCTACAGTAGCATAGGAGGACTATACTGATACTGCTAATAGGAACCAATAACCACACTGACCTACAGTAGCATAGAGGACTATACTAATACTGCTAATAGGAACCAATAACCACACTGACCTACAGTAGCATAGAGGACTATACTAATACTGCTAATAGAACCAATAACCACACTGACCTACAGTACATAGAGGGCTATACTGATACTGCTAATAGGAACCAATAACCACACTGACCTACAGTAGCATAGAGGACTATACTGATACTGCTAATAGGAACCAATAACCCACACTGACCTACAGTAGCATAGAGGACTATACTGATACTGCTAATAGGAACCAATAACCACACTGACCTACAGTAGCATAGAGGACTATACTGATACTGCTAATAGGAACCAATAACCACACTGACCTACAGTAGCATAGAGTTACATAATGCACATCAAATGAGCAGTCTGCCATGACTGTCAACCCCAATGGCACAGTCCTATGGATTGTGTATCACTTCCAATAGATAAATGTTTATGGAGTGAATTCAGTCATACTTAGATTAACATATTTCTTACTTAGATAAACATGTTTTTCTACTTAGATATTTTCAGTTATGCAAATTACGCAACACTACATGCAACAAAATCTCCTGGTTTTGGAAAGTTACAACAAAATCTCAAAGTCAGACATTAACTTAAAGCCTCCGTTATAAAAGGGTCATACATGCTTTAAAACACATTATACAGTATTATACCTGCAAGCTTTAGGTACCGTCACCAATATCAAATATGCACGCAATAAAAGCACCAATTGGAGCTCTCGTTAACCTAACCTTTATGTGATGATCACCTTTCACCACTAGAGGGCAGTCTTGACAAATGAACAATATAAGCATTGGGGAAAGTTGACATGGAACAGATTTTAGATCGTTTTTTTATTGTCACAGCTAAATGTATTGTTTTACAGGGTACGGCACCCCTAGATCAAATTAGGGTTAAGTGCCTTGCTCAAGGGTATATTGACAGTTCTTTTTTTTTTTTACCTTGTCTGTTTGGGTATTTAAACGGGCGACGTTTTGGTTACTGGCCCAATGCTCTAACCGCTAGGCTACCTATCTGCAGGCCAAAATACAGCGCATGTCCCGAAGATGTAGAACAAGGATTTATACAGGTAAAAACAAACATCTACATGATTTGCAGTCTTAGTACTAATCAAGAGAGAGTGATCTTCAACTAGCCTACATTCACATTTTTTATGTATGCCTTTCCTTACCACAGTAAAGTAACGGTAACTCTTCCCTTTATACTGTAGCTGCCCAGACCTGCAGGGGCGGACTGGGACCAAAAATCCGTCTGGGCATTTTTAACACACCGTCCCGTTTTTTCCCTTGAGGCTCACCATTATTAGCCACATAATGATCATTTTGCACAAAACTGTAATTTAGACTGGTCCACTGGGCTAAAATGGACCAGCCCATCTGGAATTTGCACAAACTGCCCTATGGCCAGTCCATTTCTGCAGACCAGCTATGGCAGCTCAGAGTTTTCTGTTGTGTACGCGGCAACATGTAGACATTCAGCAGTGCTTTGTTTTTTTTTGCCTTCGGAGTTAAACCACAATCCCTTTCAGAGTCAGATGTCGGCGTGTGTAATGGAGAAGGAGCCTTTCTTTGCTAATTCCTTTTCTATACGTGTTAGGAACGCGGTGAAAGTGAAATGCTGTGGTTACTGCTCCATGGGCGTCTCTTTCTGTGTAATGAAATTGAGCAGAATATTATTTTGACTCTGTCAATAAGGTGTTTTGTTAGTTTGAACAAACTCGTTTAAGTACAGTATTTCAGTTTTGAGATGGTAAATCGTTTTTCCAGTTTTCCTCTATTGCTGGGAGGACTATATTTCTCTTGGCCTGGGTAGATGAAGTGCCATGAGGCGAGTTAAAATAGAACTGTGCTTGTTTGTAGGAGACACACATTACTGACAACCTAGAGGAGTTTATTTTGAAAAGTCACATCCAGCAGCACGGGTCTAGAGTGAGCTGCTGTCCACTGCTTTGAGTGAAGGACCCCACCTGCAAGCTCCTATTGGTCGATATCTAATAACGTGGGTGTGGCTGTTCAGTGTGGGCCCCCACCCGCAGTCTATTTGGACAGAGGGAGAATGGCATGCTCTGAAACCCATCCCCACAACAACAGTACAGCCTGTGCTATGAGAGGATTCTAAATTTGCCAAGCAGCTCCGGCATCCCATTCTCCCTGTTGGTACCTCCCTCTAGGAGACAGACTCAGACAAGCTGGGCTGAGAGAAGCGACTGGAGAAGTACTGGAAGTCAGACTGGAGTGGACACTCTGACATCAGGTTACAGTAGAACACTCTGAACAAGCCGGGGCAGAGCTGGTAAAGGTAAGGGGAAGTTGGACATGGCTGTTTCTTCCCGTTCTCGCTGCTTGCTTGTATTATAATACATCACAAGGTGGATAATACTTGTAGGTGTTGTATGTTTCAGAATATATGTATGTTGTCCTTAATTGTCTTGAATTAAACATGGGTCATTTTAAACTTAGAATTTAAATAACAAGTAGATAGCAAAGGGATATTCAGTTGTCCGAGCGAATCAGGTATACAGGTTGGACTTGGAGCCTTTACAGTTATTCATCTGACTGTCTGATAGACAGTCGACTTTTAGAGGTCAGATGTCTACCACACCCCTCTCTCTCACACACACAAACACACACACTCACTCACACACACTTTCTATTTTAGCCTAACCATTTAAAATACCATGTTGTTTTTCTTCCTTGCATGAAAGCCCCACTGGCAGCTGTTTCCTCCTATTGGCTTTAGCACCATGTCCTGCTGCACACGGAGAGGAGATTGAGACCCTGTTGTGGTTATTTTAGTTGATTTATTTGACCATTTTAAAGACAATACAACCACACACGTGGATACAGTACAATGGCATTAAATTCATTGAGGATGACCCCAAAAAAGTTTTTAAACGTATTTCCATTGGGGAAATATACACATCTCAAACAAAATACATCTCAAATACATTTCATCAACAGGGAGGAAACAGTTAAAGGAATAAAATAGATTACCAAGTAACAGTAAGTTAATTGAAGCAATTATACTTTCTTTTAGGCTGTGCAGTTTTAAAGCATTTAGCCTATAAACCATTTCTTAAGGTATGGATTTGATAGATTTTATATGGTTTGGTGTGGATGGGATAGATTTTATATGGTTTGGTGTGGATGGGATAGATTTTATATGGTTTGGTGTGGATGGGATAGATTTTATATGGTTTGGTATGGATTTGGTATGGATGGGATAGATTTTATATGGTTTGGTGTGGATGGGATAGATTTTATATGGTTTGGTATGGATTTGGTATGGATGGGATAGATTTTATATGGATTTGGTATGGATGGGATAGATTTTATATGGTTTGGTATGGATGGGATAGATTTGATATGGTTTGGTATGGATGGGATAGATTTTATATGGTTTGGTATGGATGGGATAGATTTGATATGGTTTGGTGTGGATTTGATATGGTTTGGTATGATTGGGATAGATTTGATATGGTTTGGTGTGGATGGGATAGATTTTACAGGGTTTGGTATGGATTTGATATGGTTTGGTATGTATGGGATAGATTTGATATGGTTTGGTATGGATTTGATATGGTTTGGTATGATTGGGATAGATTTTATATGGTTTGGTGTGGATGGGATAGATTTTATAGGGTTTGGTATGGATTTGATATGGTTTGGTATGTATGGGATAGATTTGATATGGTTTGGTATGGATTTGTATGGTTTGGTATGATTGGGATAGATTTTATATGGTTTGGTATGGATTTGATATGGTTTGGTGTGGATGGGAAATATTTTATATGGTTTGGTGTGGATGGGATAGATTTTATATAGTTTGGTGTGGATGGGATAGATTTTATATGGTTTGGTATGGATGGGATAGATTTTATATGGTTTGGTATGGATGGGATAGATTTCATATAGTTTGGTGTGGATGGGATAGATTTTATAGGGTTTGGTACACAATTCCATTCCTCTGCATCATTGTTAAGGAAAGAGATTTTGTTACATCCAGGCTCCTGTAGCACAGCGGTCTGATATTGGCAACTCTGGCTCTGGTGTGATGGCTACGAGAGTCTCTAATGAAATGAAGACAACCAGACAGGTAACTTGTGGGCAAGGTCATATATAAACCATCAACAGTTTGATCTGCACCACCCAGAGATCAACTGGAAGCCTGTTCACTTCCCTGAAATGGTTCGGACCAATGAGCATCCTAGGGCTGATCTTGAGTATAAATCTCATTAGTTTGTTTTGGGCCGTTTTGACGTTTGTCCTTCAGGTTTTTGGTTATGCCACTGAGCCAAGCATAATCATAGTGGCACTGTATCAGAGATGTTGCCAGGGTCCTCATAGTCTCTGTATCCAGGAACTTGGCTACTCTTGTCAGGAGCTGGAGTGAACCTTTCCAATGACCGTCAGAGCCATGAGTTCACCCGTCTTGTGTTGGCTCAGTTCACATCCCAAGTACGGAACAGGGCATTTCACCTTCACAACTACTTCTTTACACTTGACTGAGAAGTTGGAAGAGTTTCTCACTTTGTGTTTGGAACCAGGATACATTCTGTCTTGCCTAAACCACTTACTGACTTTAGTCAGTTGGCTGCTTAAGGGCTTTTCAACAGTCTTCTCGTTTTAATGTAAAACCAAGAGGGCATCATCATCCACATACATGAACAGGCAGAGTCCATGAACAGGCAGAGTCCATGAACAGGCAGAGTCCATGAACAGGCAGAGTCCATGTCAAAAGCAAAGGCCTCAAAATGTTGAAGAGATAGCAGAATTATCCAAATGGTCAAAATTCTCTAGAACACACAGAACAGAGACATTAGAACACAGAACAGAGGCATTAGAACACAGAACAGAGGCATTAGAACACAGAACAGAGGCATTAGAACACAGAGAACAGAGGCATTAGAACACACAGACACAGAACAGAGACATTAGAACACACACAGAGAACAGAGACATTGAACACAGAACAGAGGCATTAGAACACAGAACAGAAGGCATTAGAACACAGAAACAGAGGCATTAGAACACACAGAACAGAGAAGCATTAGAACACAGAGAACAGAGACATTAGACAACCAGAGAACAGAGACATTAGAACACAGAGAAACAGAGACATTAGAACACAGAGAACAGAGACATTAGAACACAGAGAAACAGGACATTAGACCACAGAGAACAAAGAGACATTAGAACACACAGAACAGAGACATTAGAACACAGAGAACAGAGACATTAGAAACACACAGAACAGAGACATTAGAACACAGAGAACAGAGACATTAGACACACAGAACAGAGGCATTAGAACAACACAGAACAGAGACATTAGAACACAGAGAACAGAGACATTAGAACACAGAGAACACGAGACATTAGAAACACAGAGAACAGAGACTAGAAACACAGAGAACACGAGACAATTAGAACACACAAAGCAGAGACATTAGAACACACAGAAACAGAGACATTCAGAAACACACAGAACAGAGACATTAGAACACAGAGAACAGAGACATAGAACACAGCGACCAGAGACATTAGAACACAGAGAACAGAGACATTAGAACACACAGAACAGAAACATTAGAACACAGAGAACAGAGACATTAGAACACAGAGAACACTACAGAACCACAGGGAATCAAACTGGATGGAGGGAGAGAAAGAGTGCGTGTGTGAGAGAGGGACAGACACAGGAAGTTGGGAGAAGAGAAAGACAGTGGCTGGGTAGGGGCGGTTGGAGTCCAACACGTTGGCTTGAGTTTCTAAACCAAGTCCAAATAGAAGACAAGGAATGAGGCTATGGGCTGGAAAAACCACACAGTCAGCGTGTCCATACTGGAGGAAGAAAATATCCCTTTTCCTGACAACAGAACAGAGAGAGTCACTGCGCCCTCCAGTTGTAGAGTACGTCCCAAAAGGCACCCTATTCCCTATCTAGTGCACAACTTTTGACCAGAGCCCTACGGGTTGAAAGTAGTGCACCAAATGGGGAAGGGGGGTCATTTGGGATGCATCTGTAGTCATGCCTGTAACTAGTACACTGACTACAGAGCAAAACAAACACATGACCTTCTGTTCTACCTACTAGGGTGCCGTGAGTGAAGAAAAAACAATCACCTGGATGGACAAGTGGGTTGATTTGTTAATGGAACCGTTCATTCATTCATTCATTCATTCATTCATTCATTCCAGTCCACAGCACTTTGTAAGGAGCACTTCAGAGTGAATCACAAATAAAATGCACACACACCACCACAGCTAAAGGGTTAATCTGCAGCAGCTACATCTATTTTTGGACTATGTACCCATTGATTCTTGAAGAATATAACTTATAAATGGCTCATGAGCTTAGTTCAACAGTCGTACCCAATCAGAATCCAGAATATAAGCCTGTTTTACTCCAATGTTTGTAGACAAAGTAAATGTAAACAAACACTAAAAAGCCTCTAAACATGGTTAAAACTATCCATTTTGATATCATGGATGGTCAGTCCATCCATAGTGGTCTATGAATTTGAGAGTGGTTKCATTTCTCCAGTTTCATCCCTCAGCTTTATAGTGAACCAGTAGCGGTTCCTGTTTTGCTTTGTTATTGTTTTGCTTTGTTACTGTTTCAACTGCTGATTGTCTCTTTAAGGAAAGGGAGAGAGGAACATCTGATCTTATCAGAGGAATCAGTCCAGGAACAGCTGAGAAACCAGGAATCTTCTGGACTCATATGTTAATGACAGCTTGATGTCTTCTACAACATTCTCCACAAAGCTTGTCTGAGAGCCCAATTCCCAACCCTTTGTCTTACTGTAGCAACGTATGCAGCCTGGTCCCAGATCTGTTTGTGCTTGCCAACAATGGTCAGTGTCACCATACATTATAGGTGTTAGTACAAATAGATCTGGGACCAGGCTAACTTCAAAGTGTTCTAGGAACAGAAATCTAAACTACGTGTCGGTGTCCCCATTATGGATCTAAAACCAGCAACTAAAATGGCGGCCTTCGTGTTCTAGAACATATCGTCTTAGGGAGGCGACCGTTTTAACAGTGTCATGAGTTCACATTTAATTTGAGGTTTTTAGTCAAGAATGCTGTGGCTGGAGATTTTTGTTTTCCGAGGTTTATAACGATGTGAGGAGAAACCAATGCGTTTATACACAGGACAGAGCAGTGGTGGGAACAGGAAGAGAAACAAAGCCCTCAAATTGGCCCCAAAATGGCCCATGAAAAATATTGAGACTTCTTTCTTCGAATAGCTTTAAAATGGGGAAAAGGCTGTAAGACATCTTCCTCAGCGCTCATTGACAATGCATTGAGTAGAATGCTGTCGGGCATCAGTCCAAAACAATATTGTGAAAACACGTGAAACCCATGAATACACCAAGTTATTTATGTAGCTATGCATCATAGTGTGGCAATTTGTTTTGGGGGGGGTAGTCCGATCAAGACTCGAACCAAGATCCAGCAAATGTCAAGGTAACACCTTAACCGTTATGCCAAGACATCTGAACCGCTTGAGGAGGTCTCTATGTGTTCGTTTAAGCCCGTTACAATGGGAACAGTTATGTACAGTACATAGCTTCACACAGCGGCCTTATCCTGGATGCTGATTGGTTAAAACGGCATTCCGTCTCGGGCCTAACAACATCCGGACTGTTATATCCTCCAATCACCTGCTTCTCGGGCATTATCACTTCATCACACCACAGAAAATACAGACATGTGCAGACAGTTTAGTATCTTAGAGGTAACAGAGCGTCTCAGTCAACACGCTGCTCTTTCTCTCTTCACCAACTTCTGAGACAGTTTAGTATCTTAGAGGTAAGAGCCGTCTCAGTCAACACGCTGCTCTTTCTCTCTCACCAACTCCTGAGACAGTTTAGTATCTTAGAGGTAACAGAGCGTCTCAGTCAACACGCTGCTCTTTCTCTCTCCACTCCTGAGACAGTTTAGTATCTTAGAGGTAACAGAGCGTCTCAGTCAACACGCTGCTCTTTCTCTCTTCACCAACTCTGAGACAGTTTAGTATCTTAGAGGTACAGAGAGCGTCTCAGTCACACGCTGCTCTTTCTCTCCACCAACTGAGACAGTTTAGTATCTTAGAGGTAACAGAGCGTCTCAGTCAACACGCTGCTCTTTCTCTCTCCACCAACTCCTGAGACAGTTTAGTATCTTAGAGGTAACAGAGCGTCTCAGTCAACACGCTGCTCTTCTCTCTCCACAACTCCTGAACAGTTTAGTATCTTAGAGGTAAGAGCGTCTCATCAACACGCTGCTCTTTCTCTCTCCACCAACTCCTGAGACAGTTTAGTATCTTAGAGGTAACAGAGCGTCTCAGTCAACACGCTGCTCTTTCTCTCTCCACTAACTCCTGAGACAGTTTAGTATCTTAGAGGTAAACAGAGCGTCTCAGTCACACGCTGCTTTCTCTCTCCCCAACTCTGAGACAGTTTAGTATCTTAGAGGTAACAGAGCGTCTCAGCAACACGCTGCTCTTTCTCTCTCCACCAACTCCTGAGGACAGTTTAGTATCTTAGAGGTAACAGAGCGTCTCAGTCAACACGCTGCTCTTTCTCTCTCCACTAACTCCTGAGACAGTTTAGTATCTTAGAGGTAACAGAGCGTCTCAGTCAACACGCTGCTCTTTCTCTCTTCACTACTCCTGAGACAGTTTAGTATCTTAGAGGTAACAGAGCGTCTCAGTCAACACGCTGCTCTTTCTCTCTTCACCAACTCCTGAGACAGTTTGTTCTCATTGACATGTCCCCTTCTCTTTCCTTCCTGAGATGTCTCTGTTTGTTTCACCCCATTGAAGATACTACAGAATTGTGTCAACAGTCACCTGTGAACATTAAGATGACGTGCCCTGGTCTATACCCTCTGCTGTCACAGTCCCAGGTCTTATCAGGTGTTGAAAGACGACTTTCATCTCAATGAAAAGGCCTGGCACCTCAAAGTCTCCATCTACCTTTGTACTGTGATTTGTATTGTTTGGTTATACTGGGGGCAATTGGTGTCAGCGATGATGTGCGTAGCCTGGTGTATAAGGAATAAGTCACAGGTTGTGTGTGGATTGTTGTGGGTCACAGGTTGTGTGTGGATTGTTGTGGGTCACAGGTTGTGTGTTGTGTGTGTGTAACAAGAACTGTATGTCAATGCCTACCATTGACACAGTATATATATTTTTACATTTATTTAACCTTTATTTAACTAGGCAAGTCAGTTAAGAACAAATTCTTATTTACAATGACGGTCTACCAAAAAGCAAAATGCCTCCTTTGGGGACGGGGCCTGGGATTTAAGCAACACATGACAACACAACATGGCAGCAGCACAGCATGGTAGCAGAACAGCATGGTAGCAGAACAGCATGGTAGAAGAACAGCATGGTAGAAGCACAACATGGTAGGAGAACAGCATGGTAGCAGAACAACATGGTAGCAGCATAACATGGTAGCAGAACAGCATGGTAGCAGAACAGCATGGTAGCAGAACAGCATGGTAGCAGAACAGCATGGTAGAAGCACAACATGGTAGCAGAACAACATGGTAGCAGAACAACATGGTAGCAGAACAACATGGTAGCAGAACAACATGGCAGCAGCACAACATGGTAGCAGCATAACATGGTAGCAGCATAACATGGTAGCAGCATAACATGGTAGAAGCACAGCATGGTAGAAGCACAACATGGTAGGAGAACAGCATGGCAGCAGCACAACATGGTAGCAGCACAAAACATGGTACAAACATTAAGAAGGTAGAGACAACAATACATGACACAAAGCAGCCACAACTGTCCGTAAGACTGTCCATGATTGAGTCTTTGAATGAAGAGATGGAGATAAAACAGTCCAGTTTATCTTAGTTTATTTACAGTAGTATGCACATGTATGTAAGTGATCTTTATGAATGTATGCACAGTATGTTCTGTATGTAGGGAGAGTGTGTGTGTGTGTGTGTGTGTGTGGTGTGTGTGTGTGTGTGTGTGTGTGTGTGTGTGTGGTGTGTGTGTGTGTGTGTGTGTGTGTGTGTGTGTGTTGTGTGTGTGTGTGTGGTGTGTGTGTGTGTGTGTGTGTGGTGTGGTGTGTGTGTGTCGGGCGTCATTCACAGCGGGACTGTTCAGTCAGTGGTGTTTCTCTGTTTACTGCATAGCTGACATTGTTTGGGTCTGTGGCTTAGTGTGGCTGTCACTGTGGTCCCCAGGAGGCCAGAGACTCTAGCACCTACCCACTGAGGGGACAGGAGAGAGAGGACGGTTTAGAGTCTAGCACCTACCCAACTGAGGGGACAGGAGAGAGAGGGGGGTTTAGAGATCTAGCACCTACCCACCGAGGGGACCAGGAGAGAGAGGGGGGGTTTAGAGTCTAACACCTACCCACTGAGGGGACAGGAGAGATAGGGGGGTTAGAGTCTAGCACCTACCCACTGAGGGACAGGAGAGAGGGGGTTTAGAGTCTAGCACCTACCCACTGAGGGGACAGGAGAGAGAGGGGGTTTAGAGTCTAATCACCTACCCACTGAGGGGTCAGGAGAGGAGGGGTTTTAGAAGTCTAACACGCTACGCCACTGAGGGGACAGGAGAGAGAGGGGGGTTTGAGTCTAACACCTACCCACTGAGGGTCTGGAGAGAGAGGGGGGTTTAGAGTCTAACACTAGCCCACTGAGGGGACAGGAGAGAGAGGGGGTTTAGAGTCTCACCTACCCTGAGGGACAGGAGAGAGAGGGGGGTTTAAGAGTCAACACTACCCACTGAGGGGACAGGAGAGAGAGGGGGGTTTTAGAGTCTAACACCTACCCACTGAGGGGTCTGGAGAGAGAGGGGGGTTTAGAGTCTAACACCTACTAATGAGGTGACAGGAGAGAGAGGGGGGTTTAGAGTCTATAACACCTACCCACTGAGGGTCAGGAGAGAGAGGGGGGTTTAGAGTCTAACACCTACCCACTGAGGGGACGGAGAGAGAGGGGGGTTTAGAGTCTAACACTACCACATGAGGGGTCAGGAGAGAGAGGGGGTTTAGGTCTAAACACCTACCCACTGAGGGGACAGGAGAGAGAGGAGGGTTTAGAGTCTAGCACCTACCCAACTAAGGGGACAGGAGAGAGAGGAGGGTTTAGAGTCTAACACCTACCCACTGGAGGGGACAGGAGAGAGAGGGGGGTTTAGAGTCTAACACCTACCCACTGAGGGTGTCAGGAGAGAGAGGGGGTTTAGAGTCTAACACCTACCCACTGAGGGACAGGAGAGAGAGGGGGGTTTAAGAGTCTAACACTACCCACTGAGGGGACAGGAGAGAGAGGGGGGTTAGAGTCTAGAGCCTACCACTAAGGGAACAGGAGAGGAGGAGGGTTTAGAGTCTAAACCTACCCACTGAGGGGACAGGAGAGAGAGGGGGTTTAGAGTCTTAGCACCTACACTGAGGGGTCAGGAAGAGAGAGGGGGGTTTAGAGTCTAACACTACCACTGAGGTGACAGGAGAGAGAGGGGGTTTAGAGTCTAACACCTACCCACTGAGGGTCAGGAGAGAGAGGGGTTTAGAGTCTAACACCTACCCACTGAGGGGTCAGGAGAGAGAGGGGGTTTAGAGTCTAACCCTACCCACTGAGGTTTGACGGAGAGAGAGGGGGGGTTAGAGTCTAACACTACCCACTGAGGGGACAGGAGAGAGAGGGGGGGTTTAGAGTCTAACACCTACCCACTGAGGGGACAGGAGAGAGAGGGGGGTTTAGAGTCTAACACCTACCCACTGAGGGGACAGGAGAGAGAGGGGGGTTTAGAAGTCTAACACTACCCACTGAGGGGACAGGAGAGAAGAGGGGGGTTTAGAGTCTACCCTACCACATGAGGGGACAGGAGAGAGAGGGGGTTTAGAGTCTAGCACTACACCTGAGGGGTCAGGAGAGAGAGGGGGTTTAGAGTTAACACTACCCACTGAGGGACAGGAAGAGAGAGGAGGGTTTAGAGTCTAACACTACCACTGAGGGGTCAGGAGAGAGAGGGGGGTTTAGAGTCTAACACCTACCCACTGAGGGGACAGGAGAGAGAGGGGGGTTTAGAGTCTAACACTACCCACTGAGGGGACAGGAGAGAGAGGGGGGTTTAGAGTCTAACACCTACCCACTGAGGGGACAGGAGAGAGAGGGGGGTTTAGAGTCTAACACCTACCCACTGAGGGGACAGGAGAGAGAGGGGGGTTTAGAGTTCTAACACCTACCCACTGAGGGGACAGGGAGAGGAGGGGGTTTAGAGTCTAGCACCTACCACTGAGGGGTCAGGAGAGAGAGGGGGGTTTAGAGTCTAACACCTACCCACTGAGGGGAGCAGGAGAGAGAGGGGGTTTAGAGTCTAGCACCTACCCACTGAGGGGTCAGGAGAGAGAGGGGGGTTTAGAGTCTAACACCTACCCACTGAGCGTGACAGGAAGAGAGGGGTTTAGAGTCTAACACTACCCACTGAGGGGTCAGGAGAGAGAGGGGGTTTAGAGTCTAACACCTACCACTGAGGGGACAGGAGAGAGAGGGGGTTTAGAGTTACACCTACGCCACTGAGGGGACAGGAGAGAGAGGGGGTTTAGAGTCTAACACCTACCCACTGAGGGGACAGAGAGAGAGGGGGTTTAGAGGTCTGCACCTACCCACTTGAGGGTCAGGAGAGAGAGGGGTTTAGAGTCTACACCTACCCACTGAGGACAGGAGAGAGAGGAGGGTTTAGAGTCTAACACCTACCCACTGAGGGGTCAGGAGAGAGAGGGGGGTTTAGAGGTCTAACACCTACCCACTGAGGGACAGGAGAGAGAGGGGGTTTAGAGTCTAACACCTACCCCTGAGGGACAGAGAAGAGGGGGTTTAGAGTCTAGCACCTACCCACTGAGGGTCAGGAGAGAGAGGGGTTTAGAGTCTAACACCTACCCACTGAGGGGACAGGAGAGAGAGGAGGGTTTAGAGTTATAGAGGGAAGGAAGGAGGAAGCTGGGAAGAGACTAAAAGAAGAGTGAGATGGGTAGATATGGCTGGTCAGGATAGACTAGACAAGATGGCGGGAGACAAGAGGGGAGAATGTATAATAAGTAAAGAGAGTGTTGAAGGAGAGAAGAGAGGTGAGATAACAGGAGAGAAATATATTGAGGAAGAGAAACAGAGAGAAGCACTGGAAGAAAAGAGGGAGGCCGAGAGAGTAGGAGAGACATTTTTATATGTAGGAGTGTATTGGGTTCCCTGGCTATTGGTCTCAACCGTCTAGGAGTTATTTTGAGATCTGTATTTGGACTGAAGGTCTATAATCAGGGGCGGACTGGCCATTTGGCATTTCGGGAAAATACCAGATGGGCTGGTCCATTATCTGGCTAATAATGGGGGCCTCAGGGTAAATAATGTCCGGTGTGTTAGAATGCCAAGGCTGATATAATCAAGGGAACATCAGGCCTTCCACTGTTCTACGCAAGTCAGTAGGGTTAATTCTGATGTATGGATGAAGCAGGTGAGTGAGTGAGTGAGTGAGTGAGTGAGTGAGTGAGTGAGTGAGTGAGTGAGTGAGTGAGTGAGTGAGTGAGTGAGTGAGTGAGTGAGTGAGTGAGTGAGTGGAGTGAGTGAGTGAGTGAGTGAGTGAGTGAGTGAGTGAGTGATCAATGTTACTGCCACAAGTTCATGATGAGCTGTCCACTCGAAAATCCAGGGCGAGTCCTCATTTGAAAACCACAAGTCCACCAGTTCCAAAAATGTAGGCCCTAGTGCATTCAGTATGAATTAAAATTATACAAAAGGTTATGTAAACAGAAGGTTACTTAAATAACCACTTTTGTAAATATCAATTACCGTGTCTAATTTCCTTATTTTTTCAAAATGGTAAAAAGAAAATCATGGTGAAAATAACAGTGTTTTACATGCTCCAGGTGCAGAACCGTTTGATAAATACAGAACAGAGACATTAGAACACACAGAACAGAGATTAGAACACACAGAACAGAGATTAGAACACACAGAACAGAGATTAGAACTACAGAACAGAGAGCATTAGAACACACAGAACAGAGACATTAGAACACACAGAAACAAGACATTGAACAACAGAACAGCTTAGAACACAGAGAACAGAGGCATTAAGAACACACAGAACAGAGACATTAGAACACACAGAACGAGACATTAGACCACACAGAACAGACATTAGAACACACAGAACAGAGAACATTAGAACACACAGAACAGAGATTACAACACACAACAGAGACATTAGAACATACAGATAGAAACATTAGGAACACACAGAACAGAGACATTAGACCACACAGAACAGACATTAGAACAACAGAACAGAGACATTAGAACACACAGAACAGAGACATTAGAACACACAGAACAGAGACATTAGAACACACAGAACAGAGACATTAGAACACAGAGATACAGAGACATTAGAACACAGAGAACAGAGACATTTAGAACACACCGAACAGAGACCATTAGAAACACCGAACAGGAAGACATTTTAGAACACACAGAACAGAGATTAGAACACAGAGAACAGAGACATTAGAACACACAGAACAGAGACATTAGAACATACCGAACAGAGATTACAACACACAACAGAGACATTAGAACATACAGATCAGAAACATTAGAACACACAGAACAGAGATTAGAACACAACAGAGACATTAACAACAATAATCTACAAATGTTCTCCCCCTCCTCCTCTGTCCCCTGCTTGCTGTCTCTTGCCAGGCAGTCAAGTTGCTGACCATCACGAGAAAAGAGTCTCAACGCCCGTAGAAGTTGGCAAGCGAGCAGAAACTGCCTGGCACTCAGACTACCAACAGACATCTAATGTGCTCAACAACGCTCACAGCTGAAGCCTGACAATGACGGACAAACAAAATGGTAACAGCTTTACAAATATATCAAATGTATCAGTGAAAAGTGGCTACCTTTTCGATGGTTATATGGAACAAAATGTTTGTTAGATAATTCCTAAACACATTTATGCTCCACACACTGTAGTGCTTATTATGAATCAATGTTATGATAACAAGTATAGAAACTCTGCAATCCTTTTTTAGGAAATGGGCCCAAAGCCCCAGAGAATAGGGTGAAGGGGAAGCCTCCTCCGTACTCTGTGGAGACGCCCTATGGCTTCCGCCTGGACCTGGACTTCCTCAAGTACGTGGACGACATCGAGAAGGGCCACACCATAAAGAGAGTCCCCATCCAGCGCCGGAGCAGGGGGCAGAGGCCCAGCACTCTCCCCAGGAACCTCAACCTCTCTGGGCATGGCTACCAGTCTAACCCCTGGGGCTCCACTGGAGCTCTGGCCTCCAGGTCTCGCCTCCCCGACCCCCACCAAGGCTATGGCTCTTGGGCTTATGATGGCAGATGGCCAGCCTCCCCTGGAGGATACAAGTCTGTGGCAGAGATGGAAGCCAGTATCAGGGCCTTTGATGAGCAGCCCTTGGGGGAGCACATCAGGCCCAATCTCCTGCGGGCCTCCAGCCTGCCTCTTACCGTCCTGCTAAGGAAAGGTTCAGAGTCAACTGAGGACCCGGCCAGTCTCCGAAGCTCCAGAGACCGTCTCGGAGGAAGGGACACTTCCACGGAAGACATCCTTTACTCCCTGGACCGCTTGTCCAACTGTCCGTCCAAACAGGATTTTTCTGGAACCCTCCGCCGCCTCAATGAAGCCCTGGAGCACATGGGCAAGCTGGAGGAGGAGGTCCGTGTCATCCCAGAGCTCAAGGCACAGATCTACATCCTGCAGGAGGAGAGGGAGATGCTCCGTCTTGAACTGAACCCCAAACCCGCATCCCGAACCTTCTCCAACAGGGCCAAAGACCACTCTTACGTGACCTCTGACCTCAAAAGACCCAGGAAAGAGAGTAATCTCTTCCTCGCCAACAATGACATCACCGATGATGACTCTAACCAGACACACGAGTGGAGGACAAGCACAGACCTGGATGAGCTTCTCACAGTGACGTCTCTGCAGGCCAAAGTGGCCATGCTGGAGCAGAGGCTTCATGAGAGCAGCCTGGACCTCCAGAAGGCTACCGTGCTACTGAGAGAACAGCAGGAGGAGGGCCGGAGGAACGATGAGAGGATGTGCCAGCTGATCAGGAACACTGGGGACTGGGGGAGAGCAGAAAGAATCCCTGTGGAGCAAGATGAAAAACAGACTGAGAATTCTTCTAGGTGGGTCTTAGCAGGTGTGCATGGTACATCCATTCGAGAAAGTTTGAATGTAGGAGAAGCTTTGTCGACAAATACAGTGACCATTAGAACAAATAGACAAAACCCTGGCACTCAGATTGAGGACCTAGAAGATGATCAGGTTTGTGTTGCAGCTACCTCTTTCATGATGGAGGCCCAAGCGAACAGACTTGGAGCTGGTCAACACAGTTCAAAAACGGTGGTCCATTGCTCCGTCAGAGAACCAGGCCTAGCAGTACCCATGGAGCACATGCCCCAGGAGGAAGCCCCCCCAGGGAGCATGGATCAAGCTGTGGCAGCCCTCCACATAAGGAGGATCCAGTGTCTCCTGGAACAGCAGTGGGAGTGTCTGTGTGGGGGGACATCACCAGAGGGAGGCAAGGCCCTGGAGCACCCAGACCCCAAGGTCAATTCACTACAGGAGGAGATGATGAGTCTGGTTCATACTCTTTCCTCCTACTACAACCATGGATCCAGTGACAGAGATGTTTCTCAAGGAGGTATGGCCTATTTTCACAGATCTTTCGGGTTGATTTCCAGAACACAGATTAAGCCTATTGCTGGACTAAAAAGTATGCTCAATGAAGAATCTCCATTGAAAGTGCTTTCTAGTCCAGGAGAAGACTTGATCTAGGACTGGGAACCTGGAAAACAATCGACAGTCTACATTGACAATAAATATTTTTTATTAAATATAAAAATAAAAATTATTTGGAACAAGGAATCATTTTCTCAGGTTCCTTATAAAGCAAATTGAAATCCAATGTTTATTTTATAGAACAGAGCTCTTTTGTCTTTCATAAATCAGACATTTTCGAACTCATTTGAATTTCAAAGCACAGTCATAATGCAACGCAATCGATTCCCAATGGTTTTGAAACACCATTCACGTCACGTCAGCACATTTAACTCATAGCTTTGAGCTATTTCTCCGTCTAGCATGAAAGATTAGGTCAGATTTATGAGTCAATGACAGGAATTTACTGCACACAAATCCCATTACCATGTCAGAGACTACTTACAGACAACTTTCCTTGCCTCTCTCACATTGAGACCCACAATTGACCATGCAATGTAAATGAATGGCTATAGTTGTCCTGGCTTTATTCATGATAGATTTTTGATTTTGCCATATTGGAATGATTACAGTTCCTACAAGTCCTTCCCTTCTCTACCTTTATACTAGCACTTTGGTCATAATTACAGGGAAATTATTTTGTTCTCGTGCTAAAGACAATTCAATGCTGCTGAGGACACAACTCACCAGACTCATGTGTCTTATTAAAGCAAAGAAATGAACATAAATACAGTTTATATGTAATTATCAAACTTCCCACATAGAGTTCCATTGTTATTAGGCTACCAACCATGTATAATGGAGTATGTTTAAGGACTGTCTATTACCATGTCACACTGTGTGTGGTTGGTCCCACCTGAAACGACAATCATTTGCAAAGCATTTACAATGATGTATTTTTTATAAAGGGGTTCGAGCTTCACCAACCCTTTAGTTGTTGTTGTTTGGCCGTTGCTGTATTCAAAGTGGGACCGTGTGATTTAACAGCTCCTACGCCTTAAAACAAATGCTTTCGTCTCATCCAGGGTTGCAAAGGGAGGGTATATTACTGGAAACTTCTGAAGTTTACCAGTAAACAACCAGAATTGTGGTAACTTTCAAGGTATTTTAGGAGTTTTATCTAGTGGCCTTTTTTTGAGTACTTTAGATTATCACATGAGTCTGTAATTATCTCTGTCCCTCTGTGTGGCCTTATCACATGAGTCTGTAATTATCTCTGTCCCTCTGTGTGGCCTTATCACATGAGTCTGTAATTATCTCTGTCCCTCTGTGTGGCCTCATCACATATTAAATATGAATATAAACCATCAACTTAGTGAATACCATAGGGTGTTTAATATGAGACTTTCAGCACGAAATATCCTTTATACTGTTTTTGTATTACCATGTCAATATGTCTTTGTTGTAAATGTTTTGGCGCCAAACTGGTGGTAGATGTGAAAGAAGTCATTAGTTGGAAGAGTTTCATAGTTAATGGAAAATAATGCCATTGTTCATTAGATGCTTTTTGTTCATTTAAGTAGGCTATTTTCTCTTGAATTCTATGGCCTATTCACCAGACCAGTGGTTCCCAATCTTTTTTGCCTGCTGTACCACCAACTGAATTTTGCTCTGCCCGGAGTACCCCTGAAGTACCCCCTCATGTACATTTTACCAGCAGGCCTATGGTCTAATGAGTGTTCTCAAGTACCCCCTGTGGATAGACCAGGTACCCCCAGGGGTCCTAGTTCCCCTGCTTGGGAACCTCTGTACTAGAAACTCATTGGCAATATTAATAATAGATGTGAATATATTTGTTTAAAGTTATTCAAGTATAAATTACCAGAGTTCCTATAGATTACCATAGCATTTACCAGTAGCTTTGCAATCCTAATCTTGGCGATTTCTCTCCCAGTCCCAAAATCCACCATGAAGAGAAATGGGAGTGCTCGGATGTCAAAGAACCTCCACTTTGTTGGTGTGAACGGAGGGTAAGACACTAGTCTCCTTTATGTTGTTAACAAATAACTAACTTGAGCATCACCCTCTGAATTTATGACCAATTTATAGCTAACGATATCACTGTGCAGAAACTCGAGTTTGGTACAGTCTGCGTTTAGCTCTGAAAACCCCTTCAGAAAGTATTCACACCCCTTGACTTTTTCACATTTTGTTGTGTTACAGCCTGAATTTAAAATAGATTCAATTGAGATTCTGTGTCACTGGCCAACACACAATAATACCCCATAATGTCAAAGTGGAATTATGTTTTTAGAAATGTTCACAAACTAATTAAAAATGAAAAGATGAAATGTTTTATTAAGTCAATAAGTATTCAAACCCTTTGTTATGGCAAGCCTAAAGTTTAATAGTAGAAATGTGCTTAACAAGTCACATAATAACTTGCATTGACTCACTCTGTGTGCAATAATAGTGTTTAACATGATTTTTGAATGATTACCTCATCTCTGTACCCACACTTACAGATAATTGTAAGGTTCCTCAGTCGAGCAGTGAATTTCAAACACAGATTCAAGCACAAAGACCAGGTAGGTTTCCCAAAGCCTCGCAAAGAAGGGCACCTATTGGTTGATGGGTAAAACATTAAAAAAAGCAGACATTGAATATCCCTTTGAGCATGGTGAAGTTATTAATTACACTTCGGATGGTGTTTCAATACACCCAGTCACTACAAAGATACAGGCGTCCTTCCTAACTCAGTTGCTGGAGAGGAAGGAAACCGCTCAGGGATTTTACCATGACACCAATGGTGACTTTATAACAGTTGCAGAGTTTAATGGCTGTGATTGGAGAAAAATGAGGATGGATCAACAACATTGTAGTTACTCCACAATTCTAACCAAAATGACAGAGTGAAAAGAAGGAAGCCTTTACAGAATAAAAATATTCCAAACCATACATCCTGTTTGCAACAAGGCATTAAAGTAAAACTGCAAAAAATGTGACAAAGAAATTAACTTTATGTCCTGAATACAAAACATTATGTTTGGGGCAAATCTAACACAACACATCACTGAGTACCACTCTTCATATTTTCAAGAATGGTGGTGGCTGGATCATGTTATGGGTATTCTTGTTATCGGCAAGGACTAGGGAGTTGTTTTAGGATAAAAAGAAACGGAATAGAGCTAAGCATGTGCAAAATCCTAGAGGAAAACCTGGTTCAGTCTGCTTTCCAACAGACACTGGGAGACAAATTCACCTTTCTGCAGGACAATAACCTAAACCTAAAACAATAACCTAAAGCCAAATATACACTGAGTGTACAAAACATTAGGAAAACCTTCCTAATATTGAGTAGTCCTCAGAACAGCCTCAATTCGTCAGGAATGGACTCTACAAGATGTCGAAAGCATTCCACAGCAATGCTGGCCCACATTCACTCCAATGCTTCACACAGTTGTGTCAAGCTGTCTGGATGTCCTGTGGGTGATGGACCATTCTTGATAAACACAGGAAACTGTTGGGCGTGAAAAACCAGGCAGTGTTGCAGTTCTTGACACACTTAAACCGACGTGCCTGATACCTACTATCACTTACTATCCCGTTCAAAGGCACTTAAATCTTTTGTCTTGCCCATTCACCCTCTGAATGGCACACATACACAATCCATGTCTCAATTGTCTCAAGGCTTAAAAATCCTTCTTTAACCTGTCTCCTCCCCTTCATCTATACTGATTGAAGTGGATTTAACAAGTGACATCAATAAGGGATCATAGCTTTCACCTGGATTCACCTGGTCAGTCTATGTCATGGAAAGAGCAGGTGTTCGTAATGTTTTGTCCATTCAGTGTACACTGGAGTTGCTTACCAAGATGACAATGAATGTTCCTGAGTTGCGTAGTTACAGTTTTGACTTAAATTGGCTTGAAAATCTATGGCAAAGACTTGAAAATGGCTTTCTAGCGATGATCAACAACCAACTTGACAGAGCTAAAATAATTTAAAAAAGAATAATGTGCAAATATTGTACAATCCAGGTTTGGAAAGCTCTTAGAGACTTACCCAGAAAGACTCACAGCTGTAATCGCTGCCAAAGATGATTCTAACATGTATTGACTCAGAGGTGTGAATACTTACGTAAATTAGATATTTCTGTATTTCATTTGCAATACATTTGCAAAAATGACTTTGTCATTATGGGTAAGAAAAATATATATTTAAACCATTTTGAATTCAGGCTGTAACCAAAAAACATGAAATAAGTCAAGGGGTATGAGTACTTTCTGAAGGCACTGTACATGGCTAGATTGTCAGGATGGCTGTACATGGCTAGATTGTCAGGATGGCTGTACATGGCTAGATTGTCAGGATGGCTGTACATGGCTAGATTGTCCGGATGGCTGTACATGGCTAGATTGTCAGGATGGCTGTACATGGCTAGATTGTCAGGATGGCTGTACATGGCTAGATTGTCAGGATGGCTGTACACGCTTAGAAACAAGGTGCTATCTAGAACTTAAAAGGGTTCTTTGGCTGTCACCATAGGAGAACCCTTTGAAGAACCCTTTTTTTGGTTCCACAGAGGGTTCTAAAAGGAACCCAAAAACGGTTATCATACGGGTACAGCTGAAGAACCCTTTTGGAACCCTTTTTTTCTAATAGTATAATATAATTTCTAATACACATTGGTTCCTGCTGATATGTATTTAGCTTTGAAACAACACCAAATGAGGATTTGGACCGTAAGAGCCATGCAAAGGAGGACATGTCAGCCCTACAGCAACAACCAGAAGGACAACTCCCCCCTGGGGAGATGGCAGAGAAACGTGCAGACCATGGGGGTTCCAACCACGGAGACCAGAAAGAGGGAGACCCAAGCCCAGGTCAAGAGATGATGGAAGGAACCGATTCGATGGACCAGACTACTCAAACTGCAGAACCAGACGAACAGACAGATAGTGGTGGGGATGTGGAAGCTGCAGAACCAGAGGAAAATAACAAGACAGACACAACACCAGAGGAACCCATGGAAGCAGAACCAGATCCAAACACAGATCCCAAACAAGACAGGTGAGGGGAACTGAGTATATTGTATTTCGTTCATGAATTATACAATTTGATGATTGGCCAGTTGTTTTGGCATTAACATTTTTTAATTTTGAATAGTGTCATGACGATCTTTAATTGTAACTTATTGACGTTAGTGAGAGTATATGAATTGGACTGATGATTCTGTGTCCTCATAGGGAGGCTGTAGAAGGGGAGTTCATAGCAGCATGTCATTTCGTCAACGATCACATGGATAACATGGATAACCCCAATGATGACATGGTATGCATGGTACAGAAATACACTTAGACATAGGCACAACCTAATTACACAAGCCTTATTCAACATGAATGGCTGTCAACACAGATAAGGCAGGCACTACCAAAACACAGTGTGTTAAAGATGAAATCATTTGTGTCATTTTTCATTTAATGAAGAGGAGCATAGTTATACACCTCATTACTTTCATTAGCATCATTAAAATGTACAGGTAATTGCCAAAATAACGGAAACACCAACATAAAGTGTCTTAGTAGGACCACCACGAGCCAGAACAGCTTCAATGAACCCTGACATAGATTCTACAGGTGTCTGGAACTCTATTGGTATAGATTCTACAGGTGTCTGGAACTCTATTTATAATTCTACAGTTCGGAACTCTAATTGGCTATAGATTACTACAGGTGTCTGGAAACCTATTGGTACTAAGATTCTAGTGGGTTCTGAACCTATTGTTACTAGATTCTACAGTGTCTGAACCTATCTTGGACAATAATTCTACACAGTAGTTCTGGAACTCTATTGTATAGATTCTCTACAGCGTGTCTGGACACTGCTATTCTTATAGCTTACAGGTGTCTGAACTCATTGGATAAATTTCAAGTGTCCTCGAACTTATCTGGGATAGATTCTACAGGCTGCTGAATGCTAATAGCTTAATCTCAGTTCTGGACATATGGTATGTTCTACAGTGTCTCGAACATACTAATTGCCTATAGACTACAGGGTGCTCCTGTAGACTGCTATTGGTAATAAATTCTACAAGTGTCTAGGAACGTCTATTGGATATAGATTCTACAGGTCTGAAGACTCTATTGTATATATTCTACATGTCTCTGAACTCTATGTGTATAAGATTCTCACAGTGTTTCTGGAACTCTAGTGTTATAGATTCTACAGTGTCTGGAACTCTATTGGTATAGATTCTACAGGTGTCTGGAACTCTATTGCGTATAGATTCTAAGCTGTCCAGTGAACCTATTGGTATAGATTCTACAAGGTGTCTGAACTCTATGGTTATAAATTCTACAAGGTGTCTTGGAACTCTAGGTGTGGTATAATCTACAGTGTCTGAACTCTATTGTTATAGATTCTACAGGTGTCTGGAACTCTATTGGTATAGATTCTACAAGTGTCTGGAATCTATTGGTATAGATTCTTCTAAGGTGCTGGAACTCTATTGTATAAGTCTACAGGTGTCTGGAACTCTATTGTATAGATTCTACAGTGTGCATGAACTCTATTGGTATAAGATTCTACAGGTGTCTGAACTCTATTGGTATAGATTCTACAGGTGTCTGGAACTATATTGGTATAGATTCTACAGTGTCTGGAACTCTATTGTATAGATTCTCAAGTGTCTGAACTCTATTGTATAGACTTACAGGTTCTGAACTCTATTGTATAGATCTACAGTGCTACTCTATGGTATAGATTCTACAGTGTCTGGAACTCTATTGGTATAGATTCTACAAGTGTCTGGAACTCTATTGGTATAGATTCTACAGGTGTCTGTGAACTCTATGTGTATAGATTCTACAGGTGTCTGGAACTCTATTGGTATAGATTCTACAGTGTCTGGACTCTATTGTATATTCTACAGTGTCTGGACAGACTCTATTGGTATAGATTCTACAAGGTCTGGAACTCTATTGGTATAGATTCTACAGTGTCTTAACTCTATGGATAGATTCTACAGTGTTCTGAACCCTATTGGTATAGATTCTACAGTCTGGAAACTCTATTGGTATAGATTCTACATGTCTGGAACTCTATTGTATACTATCTTACAGGTGTCTGGAACTCTATTGGTATAGATTCTACAAGTCTGAACTCTATTGGCCATTAATTCTAAGGTTCTGAACTCTATCTGTATAATTCATACAGGTGTCTGGAACTCTATTGGTATAGATTCTACAGGTGTCTGGAACTCTATTGGTATAGATTCTACAGGTGTCTGGAACTCTACTGGAGGGATACGACACCAGTCTTCCACCAGGAAATACATAATTTGGTGTTTTGTTGGTGGTTTTGTTGATTGTGTTCAACTTGGTTGAGATCTGGTGACTGAGACGGCCATGGCATATGGTTTACATCGTTGTCATGCTCATCAAACCATTCAGTGACCACTCGTGCCCTGTGGACGGGGGTGTTGTCATCCTATGGGGGCATAGCCATGGTAGCCAAAATAATGGCCAGCCCAGCATTTTTATACATGACCCTAAGCATGATGGGATGTTAATTGCCTAATTAACTCAAGAACCACACCTGTGTGGAAGCACCTGCTTTCAATATACTTTGTATCCCTCATTTACTGAAGTGTTTCCATTATTTTGGCAGTTACCTGTATATCTGCTGTTAGCGTCGTTAACATGTCTATCTGCTGTTAGCGTTGTTAACATGTCTATCTGCTGTTAGCGTCGTTAACATGTCTATGTGCTGTTAGCGTCGTTAACATGTCTATCTGTTTTAACATGTCTATGTGCTGTTAGCGTCGTTAACATGTCTATGTGCTGTACGCATTTTCTCCCTAAAATATCCAAGGATTATGGATAGAAGTCTTCAGATAGGACCAGTTTATCCTCCATTTGGGGGGGAAACAGGAAACTGATCTTAGATCAGCGTCTATGGCAGGGCATCTCCAGTCCAGGTGGGCCACAGTGTGTGCAGGCTTTTGTCCCAGCCCCGAACTAACACTCCCCGGTTATCGTCTGTTCCCCAGAGGCGTGGCCTGGTGGTGCTGTTCCAGCATTGGTTCCGGGTGGCGGCTGAGGAGGACTCTCTGGCCAATACGCTGTCTGTGTACCTCAGAGAGGTGAGGACGGCCACGCCGTCGCTCCTCCCCTTCTTAGTTAACATGGCAGATGACAACGGCAACACAGTGCTGCACTACAGCGTGTCTCACACCAACTACCCCGTCGTCAGCCTGCTACTGGACACAGGTAGGTACCACTGTGTATGTGTTTGTGTGTTTGTGTGTGTGATTACACTATTATGAGAATGGTGAAGGTAGGACGGTAAGTGTACATAAGAACTCACTGTATGGGATATCTACATGGTTCCACAGTGTATCTACCGTTCAAAAGTTTGGGGTCACTTAGAAATGTCCTTGTTTTTGAAAGAAAAGCAATTTTTTTGGTCCATAATTATCAGCAACCATCACTCCTGTGTTCCAATGACACGTTGTGTTAGCTAACACAACGTGCCATTGGAACACAGGAGTGGTGGTTGCTGTGTTCCAATGGCACGTTGTGTTAGCTAACACAACGTGCCGTTGGAACACAGGAGTGGTGGTTGCTGATAATGGGCCTCTGTACGCCTATGTAGATATTCCATTAATTTCTTATGGCTGCAATCCCGTTAACGGGATGATATGACAACAGCCAGTGAAAGTGCAGTGCGCCAAATTCAAACAACAGAAATCTCATAATTAAAAGTCCTCAAACATACATGTATCTTATATCATTTTAAAGGTAATCTTGTTGTTAATCCCACCAAAGTGTCCGATTTCAAATAGGCTTTACAGCGAAAGCACCACAAACGATTGTTAGGTCACGGCAAAATCACAGAAAAAACACAGCCATTTTTCCAGCCAAAGAAGGATTCACAAAAAGCGAAATAGAGATAAAATTATCACTAACCTTTGATGATCTCATCAGATGACACTCATAGGACTTCATTTTACACATACATATATGTTTTGTTCGATAAAGCTCATATTTAAATCCAAAAACCTCAGTTTACATTGGCGCCATATTCAGAAATGCCACCAAAATATCCGGAGAAATTGCAGAGAGCCACGTCAAATAACATAAATCTCATCATAAATTTTGATGAAAGATACATGTTTTACATAGAATTAAAGAATACACTTGTTCTTAATGCACCGCTGTGTCAGATTTCAAAAAGCTTTACGGCAAAAGCACAATATTCAATAATCTGAGAACAGCGTTCAGCACAAAAGGAAGCCATACAGTTCCCCGCCAAATTGTGGCAGTCAACAAAATCATAAAAAGCATTATAATCTTCACTTACCTTTGCTGATCTTCGTCGGAATCCATCCAGGACTCCCACTCCACAGAAATGGTTAGTTTTGTTCGGTCATGTCCATCATTTATGTCCAAATAGCTATTTTGTTTAGTGTGTTTGGTAAACAAATGCAAAGTCAGAAAGCGCATTCACTAAAGCTGATGAAATGTCAAAGTTCCGTAACAGTCAGTAGAAACATGTCAAACGATGTATTGAATCAATCTTTAGAATGTTTTTTAACATAAACTTCAGTAACGCTCCAACCGGAGAATTTCATTGACTTCAGATGTGCGATGGAACAGAGCTCCCTCTCATGTGAACGCGCATGGTCAGAGCATGGCCAGGTCATGGTAGACCTGACTATTTCCTGTATCCTTCGGCCACTACACAGTAGAGGCATCAGAACAAGGTTCTACAGACTGTTTGACATCTAGTGGAAGCCGTAGGAAGTGCAAACTCATCCATATCCACTGTGTGTTCTGTAGGGGCTGTGTTGAAAAATCGACCAACCTCGAAATTCCCACTTCCTGTTTGGATTTTTTCTCAGGTTTGCTGCCATATGAAGTTCTGTTATTACTTCACAGACATCATTCAAATAGTTTTAGAAACTTCAGAGTCTTTTCTATCCAATACGAATATAATATGCATATATTAGAAACTGGGACTGGAGGAGCAGGCAGTTTACTATGGGCACCTCTGTGCACCTTTCATCCAAGCTACTCAATACTGCCCTGCAGCCATAAGAAGTTTTAAAAATCTGCCGTTTCCAGCTACAATAGTCGTTTACAACATTAACAATATCTACACTGTATTCTCTGATCAATTTGATGTTTTTTAAATGGCAAAAAAAAAGGTGCTTTTCTTTCAAAACAAGGACATTTCTAAGTGACTCCAAACTTTTGAACGGTAGTGTATATGGTTCCACAGTGTATCTACATGGTTCCACAGTGTAATTAACACACATGGTTCCACAGTGTATCTACATGGTTCACAGTGTATCTACATGGTTCCACAGTGTATCTAATGGTTCACAGTGTATCTACATGGTTCACAGTGTATCTACATGGTTCCACAGTGTATTTACATGGTTCCACAGTGTATCTAATATGGTTCCACAGTGCATCTACATGGTTTCTACGACCACAGTGTATCTACATGGTTCCACAGTGCATCTACATGGTTCCACAGTGTATCTACATGGTTCCACAGTGTATCTACATGGTTCCACAGTCATCTACATGGTTCCACGGACTCATTCCTCATGTATCTACATGGTTCCACAGTGTATCTACATGGTTCCACAGTGTATCTACATGGTTCCACAGTGTATCTACATGGTTCCACATTGTATCTATAATCTCTCTTGAAACAATACTACAAAAACACAAGTTGACATGAAGGTCCAATACACGTTTCTAATGGGTGTGTGTTCCCTCTGCAGGTGTTTGTGAGGTGGACCTTCAGAACAAGGCGGGGTACACAGCGGTGATGCTGGCATCCCTGACGGCCCCGGACAGCTCTGGGGACATGGAGGTGGTCGGCAGGCTCATGGAGCTGGGGGACGTCAATGCTCAAGCCAGCCAGGTCACTGTCACTGCCTCTGTAGACATCAAATACACACCTCATACTAACACTGTTATATGGTACATATTGTACTGTAGGACCAAGCATCTCAGTATTCCAAAGTAATAGACAAGAATGGATACAAAATCCATAGTGGATATTTCAGAGTTACATACACTATATATACAAAAGTATGTGGACACCCCTTCAAATTAGTGGATTTGGCTATTTCAGCCACACCTGTTGCTGACAGGCGTATAAAATCAAGCACACAGCCATGCAATCTCCATAGACAATCATTGGCAGTGGAATGGCCTTACTGAAAAGCTTTCAACGTGGCACCATCATAGGATTCCACCTTTCCAACAAGTGAGTTCATAATATTTCTGCCCTGCTAGAGCAGCCCCGGTCAACTGTAAGTGCTGTTATTGTGAAGTGGAAACGTCTAGGAGCAACAACGGCTCAGCCGTGAAGTGGTAGGCCACACAAGCTCAAAGAACGGGACCGCTGAATGCTGAAGTACGTAGCGTGTAAAATTCGTCTGTCTTCGGTTGCAACACTCACTACCAAGTTCCAAACTGCCTCTGGAAGAAACATCAGCACAATAACTGTTTGTCGGGAGTTTCCATGTTATTTGGTATTTTTGGTATTTTATTAGGATCCCCATTAGCTGTTGCAAAAGCAACAGCTACTCTTCCTGGGGTCCACACAGAACATGAAACATAATACAGAATGACATAATACAGTACATTAACAGACAAGAACAGCTCAAGGACAGAACTACATCACCTTCATTGTTATACAGGCACACGTAGCCTACATATCAATACATACACACAAACTATCCAGGTCAAATAGGGGAGAGGCGTTGTGCCGTGAGGTGTTGCTTTATCTGTTTATTGAAACCAGGTTTGCTGTTTATTTGAGCAATATGAGATGGAAGGAAGTTCCATGCAATAATGGCTCTATATAATACTGTACGCTTTCTTGAATTTGTTCTGGATTTGGGGACTGTGAAAAGACCCCTGGTGACACGGTGGGGTAAGTGTGTGTGTGTCAAATCAAATCAACTGTCAGAGCGATGTGTCAGTTGACTATGCAAACAATTAGGGATTTTCGACACATTAATGTTTCTTATAAAAAAATAGGTGATGCAGTTAGTCTCTCCTCAACTCATGGCCGAGCCGCCGGCACACAAGCCTAAGATCTCCATGCGCGTAATGTCAAGCGTCGGCTGGAGGGGTGTAAAGCTCGCCGCCGTTGGAATCTGGAGCAGTGGAAACACGTTCTCTGGAGTGATGAATCACGCTTCACCAACTGGCAGTCCGACGGACAAATCTGGGTTTGGCGGATGCCAGGAGAAAGCTACCTGCCCGAATGCATAGAGCCAACTGTAAAGTTTGGTGGAGGAGGGATAAATGTCTGGGGCTTTTTTCATGGTTCGGGTTAGGCCCCTTAGTTCCAGTGAAGGGAAATCTTAACACGACAGCATACAATGACATTCTAGACCATTCTGTGCTTCCAACTTTGTGGCAACAGTTTGGGGAAGGCCGTTTCCTGTTTCAGCATGACAATGCCCCCGTGCACAAAGTGCGGTCCATATAGAAATGGTTTGTCGAGATCAGTGTGGAAGAACTTCACCAGCCTGCACAGAGCCCTGACCTCCACCCCATCGAACACCTTTGGGATGAATTGGGACATAGACTACGAGCCAGGCCTAGTCGCCCAACATCCTTGCCCGACCTCACTAATGCTCTTGTGGCTGAATGGAAGCAAATCCCTGCAGCAATGTTCCAACATCTAGTAGAAAGCCTTCCCAGAAGAGTGGAGGCTGTTATAGCAGCAAATGGGGGGACTAACTCCATATTAATGCCCATGATTTTGGAATGAGATGTTCAACGAGCAGGTGTCCACATAGTTTTGGTCATGTAGTGAATGGATCATCAATATACAGTAAACTGGACCTGTGTAGTGATTATTTGTTCAGAATAATAATAGACTTTCATATAGCTATAAACTATATGAATCTGCACCAAAGGCCAATGGTGTGTCAGGCTTCTTCCACAGAGAATAATATAGCTTTAATAAATAATAATACCTTCTGTTTCTGTCATAGTGTGGTTTAACCAGGCTACAGTACTGGAGAATGAATACCTTGTGTTTCTGTCATAGTG
>NC_036859.1:34813661-34820360 GCF_002910315.2 Salvelinus sp. IW2-2015
TCTGTTTCTGTCATAGTGTGGTTTAACCAGGCTACGGTACTGGAGAATGAATACCTATGTTTCTCTGTCCTCTCCTCTCCCTTGCTGCCTGGACTTTGTCCTCTCACACACAGTGCCTCAGTCTCCTCCATTTCCTCACAACGTCTCACCCTGTTCTTCCTTCCATCCCAGTCACTAACTCATGCCCCTTTCCCCATCCAGCCCTCTCTCCATCACTGCACGTCTCTCTTCTCCCACCAATTATTTTGATGGCCGGACTAGGACCAAAAATCAGCACTGGGAATTTCTGGTTCACACATTTACATTTGACTATTTTAGCAGAGCATACAATTCATACTGGTCCCCGTGGGAATCGAACCCACAACCCTGGCGTTTTTAAGCACCATGCTCTACCAACAACCACAGGGGAATAGCATGGAGTCTTTCAGCGCAGAAATCATAATAACATGTCTTAACTGGCCCATGGGCCACGCCAGCATCATTTCCCTCTCTATTTTAAACACACTACAAAATATTGTCCTATAAGACCAGCCTCTGTACTAAAGATGGACTTGCCCAAACTGCCTCCTGGCCAATCTGTTTCAGCTCTGCATGCCGAGATAATTCTCCTCTCTTGGCCCTCCTCATCCCTCTGCCTGTCTCTCTCCCTCCAGGGGGGTCAAACAGCTCTGATGCTAGCAGTGAGACATGGCCGGGGCCTGATGGTGCGTCTGCTGCTGCGCTCCGGGGCCGACACCAACATCCAGGACTGCCAGGGGGCCACGGCCCTCGTGTGCGCCTGCGAGAGGGGCCACACACACATCGCCCGGCTGCTGTTGCAAGCGGCCGAGTGTGACACCAGCGTCACTGACAGGGTGAGTGCTGGATGGATACACTACAGAACACACACACACACAATCCCCCACCCCCTGAACGCCTCAGGTTTCACCACGAGGCCAACGGTAACTTCAGGAGACGACAATATATCTAACAACCTGCTTCTACGCCACCTAGTGAACAAGACTACAAACTACACTCTTGGGGGGGAATTATCAACCATCTCAAGTCAATTATGTTGCCATTATAAGACTCAATGTTAACAGGATGTCAGTCCTCTTTTCTCACTAGAATTAGCGACTTTGCTGAAAGAGCAGCTTAGGCCATTGAAAGCGTTCGAAAGCCCAAATACCCCGGTTGAGTCCCAAATAGCACCCTATTCTCTATGGGCCCTACTCAAAAGAAGTGGACTAAACGAGGAATAGGGTGCAGTTTAGGATGCAACCCTTGACTCATTGAGCTGAGAGTGGCAGCGTGGCTGTTCTATAATAGAGCTAGCACTCAGCTCTCTGTGGATTAATGAAGCCTATTGTTGAGGCAAACCTCACCGGGCTTTGACAAGCTAATCACTAATCCGCTAAATCTGTAGGGAAAGAGAGCAAAAATAAAAGGGAAATCCTCCACGCTGTCCAATTCTCCCCGTAGACTGGTAGAGAATAAGAGCGAAGCTCTCTCAGTTTAGGGCCTCCTGCTTTGAATTGACTCCAGCCTATCCTCAGTGTTCATTGAATCAATTCTTATTCACTTGGCGAATGTGCACTATACCGTTTTCTCTCACGTTTAAAAAAATATTACTGTCGTTTAGCATGGTTGCATACTTAAGTATAGTGTGTGCCAAACCTCTCCTGCAGTACTCCCACCCATTTCAGTACCATGACACTTGATTCATCAAGCCCTTCAGTAGTTGAATCAGGTGTGCTAGTTCAGGAATATACCAATGTGGAATAGCTAGGGTTACTCAAGGAGAGGTTTAGGAAATACTGACTTAGCATACCCACAATGATTTATAGTGCATACCTCAAGTATTGATCTTCTCTTCTTTCTTTCTCATCCCCCTCTTTTCGTCTCCACCTCCTCCAGCGTGGTCGCACGGCACTGTCTGTAGCGCAGCAGGTGTCCCACGTTGACATCACAGCCCTTCTCCAGGCCCACCAAACACACGCTGAGACGTCTGTCTGAGACCCCTTACCCTGTCCCCGTGGATGGACTCAAAGACATAGATGTCGCAGTACAAGGAATGTCCATGTCCAAATGGTACCCTGTTCCCTGCTGTATATAGAGCCCTTCTTCCTACTGTATATAGAGCCCTTCTTTATACCACAACTTAGGTCAATTATCTCCTTCTTTCTCTGTTTCCTTCTGTCTCCTTCTGTCCCTCTTTCTGTCTTCTTTCTCTTCTCCTTCTGTCTCTCTTTCTCTTCTCCTTCTCTCTCTCTCTTCTCCTTTCTCCTTCAGTCTCCTATTTCTCATTCTGTCTTCTTTCTCTTCTCCTTCTGTCTCTCTCTTCTTTTCTGTCTCTCTCTCCGTTTTCCTCTCTTTCTCCTTCTGTCTCTTTCTCTTTTCCCTCTGTCTCTCTTTATCTCTTCTCCTTCTGTCTCTTTTTCTCATTCTTTGTGTTGGTCACCTATTGGCTCAGTAATGACTGAGGTCAGCTGGTCGCGTTAGTCGCTGACTACTAGGCTCTGGCCAAAAGTAGTGGACTATACAGTAGGGAATAAGGTGCTATTTCAGACACAGATGAAGATCTCTCACCTCCGCCCGTCTGATTCGGTCTGTTTTCCTCTCTCCCTCTTGGGCCTCTAAGGATCAGGTTGTGAGGTCAATGATATTGGACTGAGCTCTTCACTTCTTGTTCCTGGACAGGATTTTTTTTTCTTTAAATACTGTGTGTGTGTGTGTGTGTGTCAGTGTTATTATGACAGCTGTGCAAAACTCCAATCCTGGGGGGCGATATTGTCTGCTGGTTTTTGTTCTCGCCTTTAAATTTGATCCAATTGCCAATTTTTTTACCTGGGCAAATGGCAATCAATGACATGAATTGACGCAATAAGTGCCACGAAGGGACATCCCAAAAGCCAGCAGGACTGCGGCCCTTGAGGACTTGGTCTATCCCTGTTATGTCCATGAGAAAGGTTTTTGAGAAAGCGTGTTACAAATAAAATGCCACCATTGGGTGGATGGGTTGATTGCTCTGCTGGTACTGTAAACATTGCTGTTATGCTATCCCCTGGTGTGGTATTAGGTTAGGGGAGGGTTTGGCGGAGGGGGGGGGGGGGGGGGGGGAGCTTTACAAGTAGACCGTCATTGTAAATAATAATTTGTTCTAACTGACTTAGTTAAATAAAGTAAAATACAAATAAATCAAATAAACATTTGGTGGAAGATGTTCTATCAGTGTTTTAATAAAAAAAATTGTCTTCACATCGTAATGTGTGACTTTGATATCTGTTATTCTGACTCTGCTTCATACTAGCTGTACTATGCTGCCAGCAGGAAGGAGAGCTGGGTCATCAGACTCATTGAAAATATCAAAGAAAGACACATGTAGTTGTCTTGAGGTTGGCACCCTACCCTCGGGGCATTTCAGCTAGAGAGAATCATACAGTAAATATACAGTGCATTTACATTGAACTGTTCCTACTATCAGCTATATGTTGCATGTAATCTCAATACTGTATGAAGTAAATATATTGAGCTCCCTATACTGTTAAAAAATGATTTCATTATGATCAATATCCATTGTAGTACAAACCCGACAGTTGATTTAACTACTTATTCCATGCATATACTTTAAAACAAAGCAAACTGTTGACCTATAACTGTTTTCCAATGATTTTGTATTGGATGTGTGGTAAACACATTACAACTCATTGTACTCTGTAATGACAGAAATGTGACAGCTATGGCGCCTACTTTTCCATACTGTTATGAATTGCACTACTGACTGAATGTCTTGAAGATTTTATTCAGAAACCTACATACATTTGAAGTCGGAAGTTTACATTACACCTTAACCAAATACATTTTAAACTCAGTTTTCACAATTCCTGACATTTAATCCTAGTAACAATTCCTTTCATACATAACCACTCAATTAGTATTTGGTAGGCATTACCTTTAAATTGTTTAACTTGGGTCAAACATTTCAGGTGCCTTCCACAAGCTTCCCACAATAAGTTGGTTGAAATTTTGGCCCATTCCTCCTTAGAGCTGTAGTTAACTGAGTCATGTTTTAGGCCTCCTTGCTCGCACACACCTTTTCAGTTCTGCCCACAAATTTTCTATAGGATTGAGGTCAGGGCTTTGTGATGGCCACTCCAATACACTTGGACTTGTTGTCCTTAAGCCATTTTGCTCACAACTTTGAAGTATGCTTGGGGTGCCATGTTGTTTCATTTGAAGACCCATTTGCGACCCAAGCGTTTAACTTCACTGACTGATGTCTTGAGATGTGCGCTTCAAATGTAGTCCACATAATTTCCTACCTCATGATGCCATCTATTTTTGTGAAGTGCACCAGTCCTTTCCTGCAGCCAAAGCACCCCACAACATGATGCTGCCACGCCCGTGCTTCAAGGTTGGGATGTGTCTTTGCTTGCAAGCCTCCCCCTTTTTCCTCCAAACATACATGAGTCATTATGGCAAACAGTTCTATTTTTTGTTTCATCAGACCAGAGGACATTTCTTCAAAAAGTAAGATTTTATGTCCCCAGTGCAGTTGCAAACCGTAGGTTTTGGAGGAGTGGCTTTTCCTTGCTGAGCGGCCTTTCAGGTTATGTCGATATAGAGCTCGTTTTACTGTGGATATAGATACTTTATGACCTGTGTTTCCTCCAGCATCTTCACAAGGTCCTTTGGCTGTGTCTGGGGATTGAATTTGCACTTTTCGTCATTATCCAAGAAGTAGCGTATCAATTCTCTTAGAGACAGAACGCGTCTCCTTCCTGAGCGGTATGACGGCTGCGTGGTCCCATGGTGTTTATACTTGCGTACTATTGTTTGTACAGATGAACGCGGTATCTTCAGGCGTTTGGAAATTGCTCCCAAAGATGAACCAGACTTGTGGAGTTCTACAATTTTTTTCTGGGGTCTTGGCTGATTTCTTTTGAGTTTCCCATGATGTCAAGCAAAGAGGCAATGAGTTTGAAGGTAGGTCTTGAAATACATCCACAGGTACACCTCCAATTGACTCAAATTATGTAATTTGCCTGTCAGAAGCTTCTAAAGCCATGGCATAATTTTCTGGAATTTTCCAGGCTGTTTAAAGGCACAGTGAACTTAGTGTATGTAAACTTCTGACTGGAATTGTGATACAGTGAATTATAAGTGAAATAATCTGTCTGTAAACAATTGTTGGAAAAATTACTTGTGTCATGCACAAAGTAGATGTCCTAACCAACTTGCCAAAACTATAGTTTGTTAACAAGACATTTGTGGAGTGGTTGAAAAACAAGTTTTAATGACTCCAACCTAAGTGAATGTAAACTTCCGACTTCAACTGTATGAATGGGATTAGCAATAAAATAATTTTGTAACGTGACACATCAATCCGAAATTTCTTATTTCTCCAGTGAGTGCTATTGATGTTAGTAGAGGTAGTAGTAGCAGTAGCAGCAGTAGTAGTAGTAGTAGTAGTAGTAGTAGTAGTAGTAGTAACAGTAGTAGTAGTAGTAGTAACAGTAGTAGTAGTAGTAACAGTAGTAGTAACAGTAGTAGTAGCAGTAGTAGTAGCAGTAGTAGTAGCAGTAACAGTAGTAGTAACAGTAGTAGTAACAGTAGTAGTAGCAGTAACAGTAGTAGTAACAGTAGTAGTAACAGTAGTAGTAGCAGTAGTAGTAGCAGTAACAGTAGCAGTAGTAGTAGTAGTAACAGTAGTAGCAGTAGTAGTAGTAGTAGTAACAGTAGTAGTAACAGTAGTAGTAACAGTAGTAGTAACAGTAGTAGTAGCAGTAACAGTAGTAGTAGCAACACAAGTAGCAGTAGCAGTAGTAGTAGTAACAGCAGTAGCAGTAGTAGTAGTAGTAGCAGTAGCAGCAGTAGTAGTAGCAGTAGTAACAGTAGTAGCAGTAGTAGTAGTAGTAGCAGTAGTAGTAGTAACAATAGTAGTAGTAACATTAGTAGCAGTAGTAGTAGTAGTAGTAACAGTAGTAGTAGTAACAGTAGTAGTAGTAACAGTAGTAGCAGTAGCAGTAGTAGTAGTAACAGTAGTAGTAGTAGTAGTAGTAACAGTAGTAGTAGTAACAGTAGTAGTAGTAACAGTAGTAGCAGTAGTAGTAGTAGTATTAACAGTAGTAGCAGTAGTAGTGCATCTGGATAAGGTGAGTCCGCCCCCTTAAAATGCTAAATGCATTTAGAAGTTACAAAAGCTCCAATCCATTACTAGTGTTATAATAATCACAAAAGCATTCAAAGTAATCCACCTTGAGCTTACAAATCGAGATGCAATGGCCTGTCAGCCATAATAGATCACATTAATTATTACCGGACCAGTAGGACTTATTCTCTATCCTGTGAGGCTTGGCTGTATGGAGAGAAGGAGTGTGAGGCTTGGCTGTATGGAGAGAAGGAGTGTGAGGCTTGGCTGTATGGAGAGAAGGAGTGTGAAAGAGATAGAGGAGAGTTAGTGAGGGCTTGGCTGCTATGGAGAGAAGGAGTGTGAGGCTTGGCTTGTATGGAGAGGAGGAGTTGTGAGGCTTGGCTGTATGGGAGACGATGAGTGTGAGGCTTGGCTGTATGGAGAGAGGAGTGTGAGGCTTGGCTGTATGGAGAGAAGGAGTGGTGTGAAGCTGGCTGTATGGAGAGTGCCGTGTGTGTGTGTGTGTGTGTGTGTGTGTGTGGTGTGTGGTGTTGTGTGTGGTGTGTGTGTTGGTGTGTGTGTGTGTG
>NC_036859.1:34820428-34823955 GCF_002910315.2 Salvelinus sp. IW2-2015
TGAAGCGTGGCCTGTAATTGGCAGAGACGAGACGTTTGTGAGGCTTAGGCTGTAATGGAGCGAGACGCGCGTTTGTTTCCAATACCTGCATATGCCTTAACCACCAAAACTACACCCATTTACTATTAGTTCTGAACACCGTAATGTTGTGTTTGTCCAATACTCATATACTATACCATACTAAAACCATACTTTATTAGCTGCTGTAGTTCCAATATCGTGAGGCATTGTGTGTGTGTCAAGGTTATTATAGTAAATGAAAACTGAAACTAAAATAAAAACAAAAATTGTTTGAAAATATAAAACTATACAGAAACTATTCTCTTAGACTGCAAAACAAAATCAAATAAAAAACATCAAATTGTTTTGTTTGAGATTTATTCTTCTAAACTTTATTCTTTTTTTTATGGTGTTTTCGAGCTTTTGAATCTGGCGGGTAAATGTTGCCAGTAGATGGCAATGTTTCATAAAGGTCTAGCTTGTGCATCACTATCTCTAGCTAACAGGGAAGAAATCAGAGGGCCAGCACAGAGCGTGACTCGAACAGCTTGTGAAGTTGCTGGAGCCGTTCGTGATCCACACTGACCAACTTCAAACTGACTGCCAGTCGCGGTCTGATGGGGTGTTGTGCCTTCTCAATCTTGAGGCACACTTGCAGTCAACTACTGCAGCAAAACATTTGGCGCAGGTCCTCCTGAAGTCACTGTGTGAGCGCTTCTCATGCATACTGACTCCTCTGGCAGCCAACTTCAACCCAACCCCTACAGCAGCCTGATGGACCCAAGTGTGTCTCTGCCACTTCGCTTAACAGAGATGGAGCCACTGATGAGGCAAGTAGAGTCTCTTGTACCTCAGCAAATCACAGCGTACAGCAGTAACACCCCAGCAGGATGAATCCAACAAACATCTCGACCACAGTGCTTCAGAAATATAGCTTCCTCACATTGAAGATTGTGTCTGAGGTCACTGACTAGCAGGAAGGTCAACCTGACATTAAGTTCCATATTCACCGTGTCATCTCTCCAGGTCTGGCAGGCAAGGATGGCTGTTTATCTATAAGCTGCACCCTGTGGTACTGATCTGGTTTCTGCCTCCCAAGCGTATAAGAGAATATTCTGTCTGTGGACCGCTGCCATCAGGCTGAGAAACTGAACCTCCCTGGAACGTTGTCTTCTTGAAGACAAACCAGAAAACCTTGTCTGGATGAACAGAAACACACTGCTGGCTGTGAACTGATAGATGTGTTGTACTGCTTATGGTTCTGTATATGTTTGTTTTTATTGTCCCTATTTGAACAGGTTAGTCAGTGATACGTGTTTAATATTACATAAACATAACATGTCAAATGTGCCATGACTTCAATTTTGTCATTTTTCCCCCCTCTTCTTTCTGTCAGATAAAGGTAGGTGACTCTTCTTACATCTACTACTAAATGTAAAAGAGCGTTGGTGTAAACATTGGCAAGAGTTTCCTTTCATCAGACTAGGCACATCCTTTAAATCCAAGTCACATTTGGATTGATTATAATTTAAAGCTAACCAAACATATGTCCTGGCCATAGAGTTGTATAGAGTCCTCTAGTGGCCCAAAGCCTGTGTTAGCACGGGCAGCGCCATTGAGGCCTTTAGCCATTTTGATTCAGTCAACTTCCAACTTCATTGGCTGATCCCTCCTGATGACCCTGTTGGAGGGATCAGCCAAGGAATTTTCCCGTGAAGAAGAAAATGGACTAATTCATGATAGAGATGGCCTCAGTGGTGCTGCCCATGCTCTCACAGACGCCATCATGACAGAGATACAGAGATGTTATGTCTATCCAAGTCTATGGTCCTGGCCCATAACATTATGTATTACTGCCCCACAGTGGCAAGCAGTGGTATTTGGTATTTTATTAGGATCTCCATTTGCTGTTGCAAAAGCAGCAGCTACTTATCCTGGGGTCCACACAAAACATGAAATATGACATAATAAAGAACATTTATAGACAAGAACAGCTCTAGGAAAGAACTACATCACTTTCATTGTTATAAAGGCACACGTAACCTACATATCAATACATACACACAAACTATCTAGGTCAAATAGTGGAGAGGTGTTGTGCCACGAGATGTTGTTTTATCTGTTTTTTGACTATGCAAACAATTTGGGATTTTCAACACATTCATGTTTCTTATAAAAAGAAGAAGTGATGTCTCTCGTCAACTTTTAGACAAGAGAGACTTGCATGTATTTGTATCAGCCCTCTGATTACAATGAAGAGCTAGACATGCCGCTCTGTTCTGGGCCAGCTGCAGCTTAACTAGGTCTTTCCTTGCAGCACTCGACCACACGGCTGGACAATAATCAAGATAAGACAAAACTAGGGCCTGCAGGACTAGCTTTGTGGAGTGTGGTGTCAAAAAAGCAGAGAATCTCCTTATTAGGGACGTCACAAAAAAACTAGCTATATCCCTACAACACATAAATGGCTCTTAGTCTCCCACGCATAGGCTACTTTCTGTCCCCAACACTACAACTGAATCATGTAAAAATGTAAAAATTATCAAACTTAAACTAAATAAAAATGTATAAATTAAGTCTGAAAATGAACTGAAACTAAACTGAATTTCAAATCAAAATCCCCAAATGAATAGAAATAAAAAACAATATTAAAATACCAAAACTATAATAACCTTGGTGTGTGTATGTGAGTCTGTGTGTAAATGTCTGTGTGTGTGTGTGTGTGTTTGTGGATGGCTTTATCTCCACCACAGCAGAGTCCCACGCTTACCCAGGGGATCCCCAAGGACGCTTGCTGCTGTCTGTCACACTGACCCCTCGCCTGCTGTCACATCCCCATCACACTGACCCCAAGCCTGCAGTCACATCCCCATCACACTGACCCCAAGCCTGCAGTCACATCCCCATCACACTGGACCCCCAAGCCTGCAGTCACATCCCCATCACACTGACCCCAAGCCTGCAGTCACATCCCCATCACACTGAAAATAATCACTGTGCAAATATTGTACAATCCAGGTGTGCAAAGCTCTTAGAGACTTAGAGACCAGAAAGCTGTAATCGCTGCCAAAGATGATTCTAACATGTATTGACTCAGGGGTGTGAATACTTATGTCAATTATGTATTTCATTTTCAATACATTTGCAAACATTTCTAAAAACATGTTTTCACTTTGTCATTATGGGGTGGTTTTAAAAAAAATATATATTTTAAATTCAGGCTGTAACACAACAAAATGTGGAATAAGTCCATGAATATTTTCTGTATAAAAAAAGGCATTGTATAGAATGATTCATTTACATTCACACAGTATATGGTCTATATGACACATCACTAACACACTATGATCAAATCCCTTCTGCTACTGTCTAGTAAACCCAGCTGTGTACTATACAGGGTGCCTGAACCCAAATGGCATTCTGTTCCCTATATAGTGCACTACTTTTGACCAGAGTCCTATGGCACCCTATTCCCTATATTTAGTGCACTACTTTTGACCAGAGTCCTATGGCACCCTATTCCCTAT
>NC_036859.1:34829270-34864981 GCF_002910315.2 Salvelinus sp. IW2-2015
TATGGCACCCTATTCCCTATATTTAGTGCACTACTTTTGACCAGAGTCCTATGGCACCCTATTCCCTATATTTAGTGCACTACTTTTGACCAGAGAGCCCTATGGGTGCCAGTTGACCCCCCCCCATCCTCCCTGTCCTGTTTCACGGGGCTCTGATTAAAGATGTCCATCTGGGCTCTAGTCTGGGGGAGCAACATCTGTGACACATTCCCATCTGCCCAAAGCTCAACTGGGCTTCCTATGCCTAGTGCATCATTTACTGTGGGAACAATACAGGAACTATGCAGACGAATGGCGATTTTACTTTCTGCAGTTAAAATGCTTTGCCTCATAAGTTAGCAACCTTGTGGAATGAGATACAGCGGATGAGGATTATGTGACTTGGTTTGCTCACGACCATTTTACTTTGTGTGGTTAAAGGTGCCACACATAGAAGTTATCTGAATTTCACCCCCTATATGTGGAAGCTAGGTGAACAACAGCACTAGGCTGCATTCAAAACAAATCTCCTCCCTCCCCCGCATCCCATTTCCCCTATCATGGTGGAGACTCGCGCTTGACCCTTTTATTTTCACTTTTGGTCCACCAGCTTCAAACAGCTGAAAAATACATAGTTTTTTTGCTATTGAAAATATATTTCACACCGATTTAGATGGTACAATGATTCACTACTTTATTCAGTGTTTGTTTCCTCACATAAACTGGAATTAAACGAACAGTGTCGGATTTTTGCAACCAGGAAATGACAGCATGATGTTTACAGTGGCAGGTAACCTAGTGGTTAGAGTGTTGGGCCAGTAACTGAAAGGTTGTAAGATCAAATCCCCGAGCTGACAAGGTAAAAATCTGTTGTTCTACCCCTGAACAAGGCAGTTAACCGACTGTTCCTAGGCTGTCATTGAAAATAAAAATGTGTTCTTAACTGACTAGCCTTGTTAAATAAAGGTAAAATATATAAAAATAAACATTGGCTGCTTGACCTGATTTCCACTAGATCACAAAGTCAAAACAGCTGCCGGCCTAGCGGAACAAATCAATAGGCAAATGTCACAGCCAATCAACACTGCCGTATAAGTAATTCTGTGAATACTATCATTACTGAATATATTTTCTGAAATTACAATGCAAAAGTCCAATGTGTACTGTAGGTTTGGGTGGTTTCTCAGCTAGCATGACAGTCTGTTTGGCTGGTCTTCTTGAGCAGATGGTCAGGGGGCTGGAACATATTTACAAATAATTTGTAGACTGCTAATTGACCTCAAGAAGCCCAAACCGATATATTGTTTGACGAAACCATAATAATTTTAAACCTTGCTTACATTTGTATACAATCACGTGTCTCTCCATTATGGATGGGAAAACTTGGGGGGTCAAATAAAACCACCCACAAGCCGCCAGTTAGGGAAGCCTGGTCTAAAGTTTGGCTGGTCTCTCAGCTAGCATGACAGTCTGTCTGGCTGGTCTCTCAGCTAGCATGACAGTCTGTTTGACTGGTCTCTCAGCTAGCATGCAGTCTGTTTGGCTAGTCTCTCAGCTAGCATGACAGTCTGCTTGGCTGGTCTCTCAGCTAGCATGACAGTCTGTTTGGCTAGTCTCTCAGCTAGCATGACAGTCTGTTTGGCTGGTCTCTCAGCTAGCATGACAGTCTGTGTTGGCTAGTCTCTCAGCTAGCATGACAGTCTGCTTTGGCTGTCTCTCAGCTAGCATGACAGTCTGTTTGGCTGGTCTCTCAGCTAGCATGACAGTCTGTTTGGCTGGTCTCTCAGCTAGCATGACAGTCTGTTTGGCTGGTCTCTCAACTAGCATGACAGTCTGTTTGGCTGGTCTCTCAGCTAGCATGACAGTCTGTTTGGCTAGTCTCTCAGCTAGCATGACAGTCTGCTTGGCTGGTCTCTCAGCTAGCATGACAGTCTGTTTGGCTGGTCTCTCAGCTAGCATGACAGTCTGTTTGGCTGGTCTCTCAGCTAGCATGCGGTCTAGGGTTTGGCTGGTCTCTCAGCTAGCATGACAGTCTGTTTTGGCTGGTCTCTTCAGCTAGCATGACAGTCTGTTTGGCTGGTCTCTCAGCTAGCATGACAGGATGTTTGGCTGGTCTCTCAGCTAGCATGACAGTCTGTTTGGCTGGTCTCTCAGCTAGCATGACAGGCTGTTTTGGCTGGTCTCTCAGCCAGCATGACAGTCTGTTTGACTGGTCTCTCAGCTAGCATGACAGTCTAGGGTTTGGCTGAAAAAGAGGATTCAAATAATAAGAGAAACAGTCGGAAGAAAAGACACAAGGAAGAGATGTTCAAAAAATTGTATATATCAATATATAGAGATATTTAAGAACAACTTCAGAAAGTAATAAAAAGGTGACAGACCGTTTGGCAATTTGAGTACAGCTGTTATTTTCCGGTACATAAGAACACGTCTCCTCCCACAGCAAAACAGTTTTCAAAAAAGACCTAAAGAAGAAAAAAGGCACTAGAAAACAATAATACATTTTCTAAACACTGGGGATGAAAGACAATGAGATGATATGGAGAATATTGAGGAAGAACCACCTTGTATGACTTGAACTAATAAATAAATAAAAAAATTTGGAAAAAGAAAAGGATATCAGATGAAGCAAGACCAAGCGACAACACAAAACACTTTGGTGGTTAATTCATATTTCGTACCATCAGGCAATACAGTTTCTTTTATACAAATAAATTAATTTACCGTCATCGATTATTTTTTCTTATCTAAAATCTTATGTACATCTTTTTCTTTACACAATTGTATAATACTTTATCAAACTTTTTTTTTGCAATATGACAATGTATTTACAAATCATGATTTTCAAACCCCCCCAACCTACTCCGGTCCCAAATACACAAACTCACGTGCACTCACTCTGACAAACGTGCACAACACACACACACACTCACTCTGACAAACGTACACACCACACCACACACACACACACACACACACACACACACACACACACACACCACACACACACACACACACACACACACACACACACACACACACACACACACACACACACACACCTTATGTTTCCCCATGCATTACACACAACACATTCTGAGAGGGCTGGGCAACACAGAGCTACAAAACGTTTTCAATATGGCTGTGGGATGAACATAAACAAACACACACCCTCCATCTCACTCTTTCCCATTCCATCCTGTCGGTCTCCGTGAACAAAATACAACAATGGAAGGGACTCTGAAATGTCTATTACCCCACACAGCGGAGCAATAGTGTGTGACAGACAGCACAAAAGGAGAGGGGACAAAAGGACAGGGGGACAAAAGAGAGGGGTACAAAAGGACAGGGGGACAAAAGAGAGGGGGACAAAAGGACAGGGGGATAAAGGAGGGCCGTGTTTACTGACAGGAGGATCCAACCTGACTGAACCACATTACTGTTGAAAATTGCATACCAAATGGCACCCTATTCCATATATAGTGCACTACTTTTGACCAGAGCCCTATGGGTTTCCCTATGGGTCCTGGTCAAAGTAGTGCACTATTAAGGGAATAGGGTGCCATTTGTGACGAAATCTAAATCTGCCACGTGGCCTCGGCCACCAAATCACCTGACAGAGCCTTTTCAGCAATCAACCTACACTGAGTTCCTCCTGCATGATAGACCTCCTGTATGATAGACCTCCTAATGAGATCCTCTTGTATGATATACCTCCTACTGAGTTCCTCCTGTATGACAGACCTCCTACTGAGTTCCTCCTGTATGACAGACCTCTACTAAGATCCTCCTGTATGATAGACCTCCTACTGAGGTTCTCCTGTATGAAAGACCTCCTACTGAGTTCCTCCTGCATGATAGACCTCCTGTATGATAGACCTCCTAATAGATCCTCTTGTAGACAGACCTCCTACTAAGATCCTCCTGTATGATAGACCTCTACTGAGATCCCCTGTATGAAAGACCTCCTACTGAGGTTCTCCTGTATGAAAGACCTCCTACTGAGGTCCTCCTGTATGAAAGCTCACAATGACATCTGCTCAAAGGACGAGGACAGAGGCGTTTGTGGAGTGCTTGTGAAGGGTGAGTGAATATGCATGCCTGTGTGTGATCTATCAAGGGTGAGTGACTGTGTGTGTGAGTTTACTGACAAAGAGAGCAGATGGAGAATAAAATCATCAAAAACAGATGACACATTTACCAACCACTACCCTATGGCCATGGAAAACAGCTAAAAAGGAGAGAAGAATAATAGCTAACAATTAGCCTGGTAGCCACTAGCCATTCTGGTTTAGCCTAGATACACATTAGCCTGCTACCCAGAAAGCTGAGCTGTTCTGCTTTAGCCTTGATAAACAGCATGCTAGCCAGAAAGCTATTTATTTCCGCTTTAGCCTTGATAAACAGCATGCTAGCCAGAAAGCTATTTATTTCTGCTTTAGCCTTAATAACCAGCATGCTAGCCAGAAAGCTAGCTATTTCGGTTTTAGCCAACTCTGTTGTCATTATCATGCCTAACACAGATACCCTTGGCCATTAGCTGCTAGTTAGACGTATTTTCACTGGGCCTATAAATCCAGGCCACCCTTAATAATTACAAAGGCTTCTCTCGCTAAGCCATCAGTTTTTCAGTTTGGATCCCACTAAAATCTCTCCTTGACCCTCCTATGCCCTGCTTGCCTTCTGAAAGCCTTTGTGGTTCAATAAAGAAAACATCAAAGAGGTTTCTGCCACGGGCTCAACTGTACTTCACAGGATATCAACAAGGATGCTTTGAAAAAAAAGTACACACAGAGGCTTACACACACGTAAATGCACACACAAATGCTGGGACAGACAAGCAAACTCACACTCACACACAAGCCCACACACAGCAACCTCTCTCTTAAACCTTTCAGTCCACTCCAAGACAAATGCCCTGACCAGAATAACTAAACCCTATGACATCTTTAGTAATAATGAGGTGAGCAATAAAACATGTTGAATTAATATCTTAAAACCGTACGGATTGTCCCATCTACTAAGGTGCTGCCGTGGTTTAAACCTCCTCCTAAAAAGTCTCTCCAGAAAATGAGGTTCCACCAGGGAAATAAAATGGAGAGCCTACATTTAAAACGTCAAGGACTAAAATAATATTTTGGAACTCCTCTCGCCCTTAAACGTGAGACATATAACACAGAACACTGCTTAGGTTGATCAAAAGTGGATGAATAACATACAGAATTGGAGTTGACTCCTTTTCAAGTCCCGTGAGGAAATGTATCTAAATTCAATTGATACGTAGAGAATTCATGAACTTGAATTCTTATCAATTTTCTAAATTGACAGGAATTCAAATGGAACCCACCCAAACTCTGACATCACATTTAAAAAACGTAGAAAGTGTAAAACTGTCAATCCTGTGTAATGAACTGGCACATCATGGACTTGAATGGCTGGATGTGATGATATCATAACATCATATGTCCATCCATTCAACAGTCAGTCAGCTTGAGTGACCCGTAACCTCAGTGCTGTGTGTGCGTGTGCCTGAGCGGCGGCCATCTTGAAAATTAACCTCCTGAGCGGCCATCTTGTCTTGTCTCCATACTCATTTCGCCGTAGTAGACAGTATAGGCTGCTCCGTGTACCAATGAGTTCCCGGATCGGGCATACTGCCACCCAGTGGCAGCGCAATGAACTGTGGGCATGTATTTCCGCCCCCGCCGACTACGCCACACCCCACTCCAACTGGGTACGGGTGATGCCCGTGCTGGCCGCTCATGCCACTGTCCGTCCGTCCGATGTGAATCTCGTCCTCTTCGCCCTCGCCTGTGGTCTTGCGGTAAACGGGGTTGTCAAAGTTCATACTCTTGGTAGAGTTTACACGATAGTTCCGCCAAACCAGGTAGACGCCGGTGCAGAGCAGGCCGAAGATCACTGTGGCAACAATAGGAACTGCATGCGTTTAACACACAGTGGCAGGGGAAGGATAGGGGGGACACAGGGAAGATGGGGGAGATGGGGGAGCGTTAATGTCATCGGAGAATGAACATGGTGAGAGTTGAAAGGCACAGAGATGAAGTAGAGCAACTTAAGGCATGCGGGGGGACAGAGTGGAGAGCGGGACGCAGAAGGAACTGGCCTTATGTTGGAGATTTCTTTGCTAGGCTGGTGGATCAATTGCCATTCATATATATCATCAAGGTATAATCTCATTACTTTGAAAAACAATTATCTAGGCAACATTATGGTTGTCTTAGAACTTCTGGAGGCAACTAGGCTATGCGTAACCATGACACCAAGTCCTGCCAGATGGGTAATTTCTGAGAGATCTTGGCAAAAACTGGGCTTCAGTCAGTATTCATGAAAAACTGTGGCTATTATGGACTGGACTTTTGGTCAGTGAAGTAGAATTTGGCACAGAGGAACCTTAACTGTCCAGCAAGCTCATAAAACTAATGGTTTACTAGAATCTTTAAGGGTTGTATCTTTAACTAATGCATTTAAGTACCGAGAGACAAGGGTGTCTAGAAGACATCCTATCTTACAAGTAGGTAGAAGCTAACATTACCTTCACTAGCTACTGCAACATTATATTTCAATTGAGTATTACTACAGGTTAGCTTTAACTGCAGATTCATTACACTTTAATATGAGCTGGATTCCAAAAGGACTTGCAGATTATCTTCAGAGTAAAAGGTCACATCATTTCATCATCTAAGCATTCATTGTAATTGATTTACATTTTAGTACAGAGTGACTTACTGACTTTCCCTGAGTAAAAACTCATATCATCATCACAATACCATTACTTAGGCTTGAGGACATTATTACATGATATGGGTAAGTCCTGTCCTGTCTAAGTCACCTTATAAAGATTAGGGAGTGGGGCCAGGTGAAGGGGGTCAGCCCAAACATTGCTGGGTTCTTTCTGCTTATTGGCTAATTCTCTGCTAATCTAATTCACCTTGGTGAGTCTTCTGCTGTCCCTGTGACCACCAGTGACCACCAGTGTCCCTGTGACCACCAGTGTTCCTGTGACCACCAGTGACCACCAGTGTCCCTGTGACCACCAGTGTGTCCATTACTCTGTAATAAGAAGGGTAGGAGAGACTAGCATTGCCCATATGCCCTATGACCTCAGTACCCTACACGTAAAGCCTCGGCTCCACATGAATTATGAAGAACGCTCCAGAAAAGGACAGAATTACAGGGTCACGTTCATTAGGGCACGCAACACAATAATTTGCTGCGTAAAACAAAAATAACATTTCTTATTGGACAAATCTAGTTAGCCCCCAGGTGTTTCAGTCAGTTTTTCATCCATTTACACTACCTCCATCTCTATGCGTTTTCTGACTACCTGCAGTAATATATGCAACCAAACCCACGGCCACCTGAAGGTCTATGGTTGCTTTGATTGGAACGTACCCAACACAGACAATAAATGGATGGATATGCAGTGGCAGAATGTCAAGACACACACCATGGCTTCTCCGAGCAGCCATGGCTCTAGGCATGATCTCTCTGGTCCAAACTGAACTAGGATCAGTGGATAGGAGTGTAGGGACATGTCTCTAGGCATGGTCCCTCTCGTCCAAACTGAACCAGGATCAGTAGATAGGAGATAAATATAGCAGGTGGGACAGGAGAAGCAGCCTCCGTGGAGTACAGAGAGAGGACATGTACTTACCTATGGGGATCACTACTCCCAGAACTGCCACTGTCAGGTTCTCACCCAGGAGGAAATGCTCACTTCCAGCTATAGAGGAGAAGGAGGAAAGTGAGAGAAACAGAGAGAGAGAGAAGGAAAGAGAGAAAGACAGAGAGGGAGTGTCATAAAAGAAAAGAGAGAGGGGAATTAAAAGTGAGAGAGAGAGTGATAGTGACAGAAAGAGGGAGAAAGACAGAGAGAGAGAGAGAGTGATAGTGACAGAAAGAGGGAGAAAGACAGAGAGAGAGTGATAGTGACAGAAAGAGGGAGAAAGACAGAGAGGGAGTGATAGTGACAGAAAGAGGGAGAAAGACAGAGAGGGAGTGATAGTGACAGAAAGAGGGAGAAAGAGGAAATAAAATATTACACAAGTGCCATTTCTCACTGTCTCACCTCTCCCTTCATGACCCCTGGTACAGGGCTGTATTACCCTCCATGAACCCTGGTACAGGGCTGTTTTACCCTTGATGACCCCTGGTACAGGGCTGTATGACCCTTCATGACCCCTGGTACAGGGCTGTATTACCCCTTAGGATCCCTGGGACAGGGCTGTATTAACCTTAATGACCCCTGGTACAGTTCTGTATGACCCTTCATGACCCCTGGTACAGATCTGTATTACCTTTCATGACCCCTGGTAGGGCTGTATTACCCTTCATGACCCCTGGGACAGGGCTGTATGACCCTTCATGACCCCTGGGATGGGGCTGTATTACCAGGGGTGGTTATGGCTCTGCTTCCTCACTGCCATAACCAGCTGCTCCCCTCTGCTTCCTCACTGCCATAACCAGCTGCTCCCCTCTGCTTCCTCACTGCCATAACCACTGCTCCCCTCTCCTTCCTCACTGCCATAACCAGCTGCTCCCCTCTGCTTCCTCACTGCCATAACCAGCTGCTCCCCTCTGCTTCCTCACTGCCATAATCAGCTGCTCCTCTCTGCTTCCTCACTGCCATAACTAGCTGCTCCCCTCTGCTTCCTCAATGCCATAACCAGCTGCTCCCCTCTGCTTCCTCACTGCCATAATCAGCTGCTCCTCTCTGCTTCCTCACTGCCATAACCAGCTGCTCCCCTCTGCTTCCTCAATGCCATAACCATAGGATGCCACCTTTTCAACAAGTCAGTTCGTCAAATTACTGCGCTGCTAGAGCTGCTCATGTCAACTGTCAGTGCTGTTATTGTGAAGTGGAAACGTCTAGGTGCAACAACGGCTCAGCCGCGAAGTGGTAGGCAACACAAGCTCACAGAGCGGGACTGCCGAGTGCTGAAGCGCGTAGTGTGTAAAAATAGTCTGTCCTCGGTTGCAACACTCACTACAGAGTTCAAACTGCTTCTGGAAGCAACTTCAGCACAATAACTGTTTGTTGGGAGCTTCATGAAATGGGTTTCCATGGCTGAGCAGCCGCACACAAACCTAAGATCACCATGCGCCAAAGCCAAGCGTCGGCTGGAGTGGTGTAAAGCTCGCCGCCTTTGGACTCTGGAGCAGCGGAAACGTGTTCTCTGGAGTGATGAATCACGCTTCACTATCTGGCAGTCCGACGGACAAATCTGGGTTTGGCGGATGCCAGGAGAACGCTACCTGCCCAAATGCATAGAGCCAACTGTAAAGTTTGGCGGAGAAGGAATAATTGTCTGGGGATGTTTTTCATGGTTCGAGTTAGGCCCCTTAGTTCTAGTGAAGGGAAATCTTAACGCTACAGCATACAATGACACTGTAGACGATTCTGTGCTTCCAACTTGTGGGGAAGGCCCTTTCCTGTTTTGGCATGACAATGTCCCGGTGCACAAATCGAGGTCCATACAGAAATGGTTTGTAGAGATCGGTGTGGAAGAACTTGACTGGCCCGCACAGAGCCCTGACCCCATCGAACACCTTTGTGATGAATTCGAACGCCGACTGCGAGCCAGGCCTAATCGCCCAACATCAGTGCCCGAACCTCACTAATGAGCCTCTTGAGGCTGAATGGAAGCAAGTCCCCGCAGCAATGTTCCAACATCTTGTGGAAAGCCTTAACAGAAAATTGGACACTGTTATAGCAGCAAAAGGGGAGGACCAACTCCATATTAATGCCCATGATTTTGGAATGAGATGTTCGACGAGCACATACTTTTGGTTGGACGTGTCCACATACTTTTGGTTGGACCTGTCCACATACCTTTGGTTGGACGTGTCCACATACCTTTGGTCATGTAGTCTATATACCCACTTCTAGCCTCACACACAATCATTTTATATGATCATGCCTGCTTGGTGAAATGTGGTTTCTATCTCTCTAAATGATTGAAAAGTACACATCCACGCTAATGGCTGAATAAGGGGAATACGTGAATAATTGAAGCCTTTTTATGGTGTGCTGTAAAATCTATTTTACTATGTAGTTAACTGCCACTTATTTACGTCTGTTAAACAGAGTACAAACATACTGCACAGATACAAACACCCACACACTCACAGTGGTGGGAGAGGTTGCTGTCCTCCTTGACGACGAAGCCTACTGTGGTGGAGGTGACCATGATTTTGGTGGCAGCAGTGGGATCCAAACCCCGGCCTTCCTTCTCCTCCACCCCAGATTTTGAGCTAAGGGGAGGCTCTGGGGTGCTGGAGGGGGCTGGGATGAGGTGGGGCACCCCGGCGTCTGCCTGGGACGACCCAGAAGTGCGAGGGGAGTCCTTGTCGTTGGCGGCCGTGGTGATGGCCACAGGCGATGATGTGGTAGTAGTCTCATTTGCTAGAGGAAGAAGGAAAGTCAATATTAGTTATAGTCTATACATTTATTTGGACAGTGAAGCTAAAACTTTTAATTTGGCTCAACACGGTAGCATTTTGGATTTGAGATCAAATGTTTTATATGATGCAACAACACAGAATGTAACTTTTTATTTGAGGGTATTTTCATACATATCTGTTTTACCGTTTACAAATGAAAGCACTTTATGTATCTAGTCCCCACATTTAAAGAAGTCATAAGTATTTGGACAAATTCACTTATAGAGTGAGCTCCAAAAGTATTGGGACAGTGACACATTTTATTGTTGTTTTGGCTCTGTCCTCCAGCACTTTGGATTTGAAATGATACAATGACTATGAGGTTAAAGTGCAGACTGTCAGCTTTAATTTGAGGGTATTTTCATCAACTGTCAGCACTTTATGTATCTAGTCCCCGCATCTGGAAGTGTCATAAGTATTTGGACAAATTCACTTAGTGTATTAAAGTAGTCAAAAGTTTAGTATTTGGTCCCATATTCCTAGCACACAATGACTCTACAAACTTGTTAGATGCATTTGCAGTTTTGGTTGTGTATAGAAATGAATGGTAAATAATGTATTGTGTCATTTTGGAGTCACTTTTATTGTAAATAAGAATATAATATATTTCTAAACACTTTTTTACATTAATGTGGATGCTATCATGGTTACAGATAATCCTGAATGAATCGTGAATAATGATGAGTGAGAAAGTTACAGAGGGTCAAATATCATGCTAACCTCTCACCGTTACCAATAACAGGGGGGTACGATATTTATGCCTCTGTAACTTTCTCACTTATCATTATTCACGATTAGACTAGAACACAATTAGACCAGAACAATATTAGACCAGAACAATATTAGACTAAACCAATATTAGACTAGACCAATATTAGACTGGACCAATATTAGACTAGAACAATATTAGACTAGAACAATATTAGACTAGAACAATATTAGACTAGAACACATTTAGACTAGAACACATTTAGACTAGAACACATTTAGACTAGAACACAATTAGACTAGACTAGAACACAATTAGACTAGAACACAATTAGACTAGAACACAATTAGACTAGAACACAATTAGACTAGAACACAATTAGACTAGACTAGAATACAATTAGGCTAGACTAGAACACAATTAGACTAGAACAAAATTAGACTAGAACACAATTACACTAGAACACGATTACACTAGAACACAATTAGACTACAACACAATTGGACTTTAAGGTGATCATAATATAGTTTTACTATAGTTTTATCAAAACCTAAAATAAAGTCAAATCCCACACAGTAGTAGAGGCTGGGGTCACATTAAATCAGAGGATGGGCTTTATGGTAACGGATTGAATGGAATGAAGGGAACGATATCAGTTGAGCCCCACACACACCCACACACACTCTCTCACCTGGCATGCAGGCACGCATTTCGGGGCCCAGGTCCTGTCCTGTGGGGCAGGCGCAGGTGTATTTGGGGGAGTGCTCTGTGATCTGGGGGGCTTTGAGACACAGGTACTCACAGCCACCGTTGTCCTCACTGCCCAGGTTACAGCTGTCTGGGCCTTAGTGAGGGAGATAGAGACAGAGACACAGTCAGAGACACAGTCAGAGACAGAGACACAGTCAGACACAGTCAGAGACAGTGACAATCAGAGACAGAGACACAGTCAGAGATAGAGACAGAGACACAGTCAGAGACACAGTCAGAGACAGAGGCACAGTCAGAGACAGAGGCACAGGTCAGATTACAGAGGCAACAGTCAGAGACAGACACAGTCAGAGGCACAGTCAGAGACAGACACAGTCAGAGGCACAGTCAGAGACAGACACAGTCAGAGGCACAGTCAGAGACAGAGACAAGAGACACAGTCAGAGACACAGTCAGAGACAGAGACACAGTCAGAGACAGAATCAGAGACAAGAGGCACCGTCAGAGACAGAGACAAGAGACACAGTCAGAGACAGACACAGTCAGAGACCAGAGACACAGTCAGAGACAGAGACAAGAGACACAGTCAGAGACAGACACAGTCAGAGACCAGAGACACAATCAGCGACAAGAGGCACAGTCAGAGACAAGAGACACAGTCAGAGACAGAGACAAGAGACACAGTCAGACAGAGACCAGAGACACAGTCAGAGACAGAGACACAGTCAGAGACACAGTCAGAGGCAGAGACACAGTCAGAGACAGAGACACAGTCAGAGACAGAGACACAGTCAGACACACAGTCAGAGACAGAGACACAGTCAGAGACAGACACAGTCAGAGACAGAGACTCAGTCAGACACACAGTCAGAGACAGAGACAAGAGACACAGTCAGAGACACCTGGTTGCTGGCGGAGCGGGTGAAAGACCACTATGTCGTGAGGGTCTTTGAGGTGCTCGGCCACTGTGCTGATGTCCTGGCCGGTTAGCCTGTTAGCGCTGTACACCGCCTCTCTCTCCCGGTCTGTCCAGTAGATACGGTCCTGACAGGAGGAAAGAGATGAGGGAGGGAGGGAATGATGGAAGGAGAGAGAGAGAAGCAACGAATACACAATCACTTTGTACATCAATAACATTGTGTGTAATTATCCGTAAAATAATGTAGCAGACAGACGGCACTTTGATTTATAAAAGGCTGAGCTAGCTAGTGGCACTTTGATTTATAAAAGGCTGAGCTAGCTAGTGGCACTTTGATTTATAAAAGGCTGAGCTAGCTAGTGGGACTTTGGGGAAATGTTGTTGTAAAAGGGGTTGTAAAAATACATTTGACAGACAGACAGACAGACAGACAGACAGACAGGCAGACAGACAGGCAGGCAGGCAGACAGGCAGGCAGAGAGACAGACAGACAGGGACAGGCAGAGAGACAGACAGACACACAGGACAGACGACAGACAGACACAGACAGACAGACAGACAGACAGACAGACAGAACAGACAAGACAGACAGACAGACAGACAGACAGACAGACAGACAGACAGACAGACAGACAGTCTGACTTCTCAAGCAGCGTCATGTGAATAAGCTATACGTTTACAGATCAGAAATATCTAGGTACTGTATCTGTCATTACTACTGTAAGGGTGAGCATTCCATTCCACTGAGGTAAACGAACTCTGACCTCGACTTCACCCTGTTGTTGTTGTTCATTTTCTGTTTCCGGGAATGTTCCCCTAACATTATCAGCCTTCAAAAGACATTCTGCAGAGGGGAGCTGACATCATTCCCGCTGTTGGAACTTAATGCCCATAAGAGTGCGGCGGCGAGATGTCACATCCTGCGGTACGGATTGTGTGTGTGTGTGTGTGTGTGTGTGTGTGTGTGGGTGTGTGTGTGTGTGTGTGTGTGTGTGTGTGTGTGTGTGTGTGTGTGTGTGTGTGTTGTGTGTGTGTGTGTGTGTGTGTGTGTGTGTCAGGGTGACCAGAATGGCGCCTTGACAACGAGACCGGGAAGATTTAAATTTACCGGCCATTTGAGAAATTTACCGGACCCATATGCATTGGGTACATAAACCCATTAGGGCGTCCAACCACGGTGCTCAGAATGACAGAAATCACTTTTAGATTGTGGTGATGCGTCTGAACAGAACATGCAACTCATGTAATGAAGCAGCCAATAAACCGTCATTTTCAAACATTTGTCAAAATGCAATTCACGGGAAAACAGCATTCTAAACAGATCACCTGGGAAAACACCATTCTAAACAGATCACCTGGGAAAACGCCATTCTAAACAGATCACCTGGGAAAACACCATTCTAAACAGATCACCTGGGAAAACACCATTCTAAACAGATCACCTGAGAAAACACCATTCTAAACAGATCACCTGGGAAAACACCATTCTAAACAGATCACCTGGAAAACACCATTCTAAACAGATCACCTGGGAAAACACCATTCTAAACAGATCACCTGGGAAACACCATTTCTAAACAGATCACCTGGGAAAACACCATTCTAAACAGATCACCTGGGAAAACACCATTCTAAAACAGATCAACTGGGAAACACCATTCTAAACAGATCACCTGGGAAAACACCATTCTAAACAGATCACCTGGGAAAACACCATTCTAAACAGATCACCTGGGAAAAACACCATTCTAAAACAGACACCTGGGAAACACAATCTAAACAGATCACCTGGGAAAACACCATTCTAAACAGATCACCTGGGAAAACACCATTCTAAACAGATCACCTGGGAACACCATTCTAAACAGATCACCTGGGAAAACACCATTCTAAACAGATCACCTGGGAAAACACCATTCTAAACAGATCACCTGGGAAAACACCATTCTAAACAGATCACCTGATAGCAGTTTCATATGTGACAGAGATGAAAATGGGGAATTTAAAGATGCAACAACTAGGATGGGTTGCTAATATGACTAGGATTGTGCCTTTTGGCTTCTGGACAACGAAAGACAGTTGCTAATAAGTCATGCTTTCTGGTGAAGTATTTTGAAGTATTTGATTTATTTCTATATAGACAGGAGTAATTTTGGCAAATGTATTTCCATGTACTTATTGGACCCAACACTGTGCCGTTTCTCTCCTATTCTATTGGTTTTCATATCTTCTTTTTTTAAATAGGTGTGGATTGTTTCAAATCACCTTACCATGAAATGTTTACTTACAAGCCCTTAACCAACAATGCAGTTTTAAGAAATTAGATTTAAGAAAAGATTTACTAAATAAAGTAAATAATAACACAAAAACCCCCACAATAAAATAACAATAATGAGACTTTATACAGGGGGTACCGATACCGAGCCAATGTGTGGGGCTACAGGTTAGTTGAGGTAATTTGTACATGTAGGTAGGGGTAAAGTTTGTTTTATTTATTTATAGGGAACAATGCACATTAATCAACATCATAATTACAATAATGCAACATCCATGTTAATGTGATGGGGGTTAGCCAAAAGATCATTTGCACCCGTAGTCCCAGGGCAGCTAAGGGCCTTTACACAGTTACAAAACACATACTCACTAAAACAATACAACATACAAATACATTACATCCAATAATATATCATTCTAACAACAACAACAACAACACTATCATCACCTGTCATCTTACATATCAACCACAGATAACTCGTGTGTACAGGTTTGGATAGAAGACTTGAGGACATGTTTTCAATTCAAATGTAAAAGTACAATAATCAGTGCATCTTCTCAAGTCCGTGGGAGTTGCATTCCAGTATATTGTAGCTCTAACAGAGGAGGCCGATTGGCCGATTATACTGTGTGGAAAAGGGACAACAATCCCCTCTAGTTACTGCCCTTGTTGTCCTGGAGGTGCTTTCCTTAAGCATGATATGCTTAAATTTAAAAGTACAATAATAAAAAGTACAATAATAAATGAAAGTACATAAGGGTGGAGGGGCAAGACCATGCAGGATCTTAAAGACAAGGCTTGCATCTACTTACTGCTTTAAGCTATCCAGACTAAATCAATGATGTTTGTAAATGATTTGACAATAGTGGTAACTGTTTGGTTTGTTATCAAAAATCTGAAGTCTTTGTTTGTAAAGTGATTCAATTGGTTTCAGAATAGTAGCTCCTGCTTGTGACCAGCATGTGAGGCAATATCTCAGATGTGAGAAGATCACAGCATGCATATATAGTTTGGCGGACTCCACAGGAAGGAAAGGTCTTATAAACTTAAAGTTGGATAATCCAAACTTAACCGTGTTTAACCACCTTCTTCACATGTTTCTTAAATGTCAAGTTGGAGTCCAAAATGACGCCGAGATTAGACCTGAAGTTAGACACAACTTTCAGATTCTCCCCATGAACAAGAACAGCTCGTTGGGAAGAATCAATGGATTTCTTAGAGAAGTACATACAAACAGTATTGTGTATATTTAAATACAGGCAAGAATTAGTCATCCATTTAGAAACATGTACCATAGCTTCAGTTAACTTTAACAACTAGTTGTCTATTTTTTGAGTGTACATACAGAACTGTATCGTCTGCATACATCTGCACGTTAACTTGTGGGAGATCATTTATATAGATGGTAAACAGAAGGGGGCCTAATATTGACCCTGTGGGACCCCAATGTTATAGTAAAGAGTCCGACTGAGTGTCCCCCAAAACGAACCCTTTGACTTCTGTTTGTCAGATAGGAATACATCCAACTAATAACTTCCGTGGACACATTAAGGGAGGATAGTTTAGATAGGAGGACCTCATGATTCACAGTATCAAAGGCCTTTTTAAGATCCAAAAAGACTGTGCCAACTTCACCACCTATGTCCAGTTTAGATTTAATGCACTCCAGAAAATAGCAATTGGCTGTTTCGGTAGAATGGTTAGTTCTGAATCCAAATGGCATTTGATGTATGGAGTTTCCCTGAATGAGGTGATCAGTCAGATGATCAGCCACCCATCTTTCAGCTACTTTTGATAACACTGGAAGAATGCTCATTGGTCGGTAATTTTCCACCAGTGTTGGGTCACCAGATATAAAACCGGTATCACTGCAGCAGACTACCAAGCATTGGGGAAGAACCCAGATTTGATGGACAGATTAACTATATGGACAATAGGGGCAATCAGAGAATATTTGTGTCTCTTCAGGAATACAGTGTCTAGGCCAAAACACATTGTTTGTTCTAGAGCTCCTGAAGAAGCTAATAATACTGTCCACTGCTGACGCTGAGATTTCAGTAATTCTGAATATTGGTTTATTATTATCTATGGGAGTGAGAACTGTGGTCTTGGTTGAACATCTTTGAGCCAGTTCCCTGACAGAGTCAACAAAAAAATTGTTAAAAGGTGGTGGATATGAAATTGGAGTCTTGAATTAGAATCCCATTAACCTTTAATTCAGGATGTTTTTTGGCCTTTTCAGCTCATCTGTCTGTTAGTTTGTTGAGATTTTCCCAAATCACTTTGCCATTTCCTTTCGCTTCAGTGATCACTCTAAGAAAGAACTCTGCTTTTGCTTTTTGTTTTTATATTCCTAACCACCCTATTTCTCAGTGCTGTAAATATACATCTGTCCTCATTCTTACCAGACTTCAGCGCTTTTTTCCCAAGGAAAAATCCCGTTCTCTCCTCTGCCTCCAGAGGTCCTCGTTGAGCCATGCTAGAGAGGTTTTCCGTCTTGGCTTACATTGAAATTTCCTAGTAAAAGAGGTATCCACTTTGTCAATAGCTGACAGAAATGTTCTGTATCCAGACTCTGGGTCTTCATTGCTTAACAGATCAGACCGGTCAATTTGACTTATAGCTGCATTGTAGTTACTCTGCTCACGTTTCAGGATTTTTTTATCGTACTGTTGCACGTTAATATGGTTCTTAAATCTCTTTTTAGTGATATTTCTAACCACCAATGTAACATTGTGGTCAGATACGCCAGTTAGTAAGTTACTGGACTTAATTATTCAATCAGGTCTGTTAGTAAACACCAGATCAATTTGAGTCTGGGATGACTGTGTTACTCTGGTTGGACCTTGTATTATTTGAGTCAGGTTGAAATAATATGTGATCTGAGTTTTTATCTGCAAGTTTTGTTTTCCCAGTTTATATTGAAATCGCCCATGAAGATAATCTCCTTCTTATGATCACATTCTTTAAGCATGGCATTTAGATGGTCATCAAATGAGATATCAGATGTTGGTGGTCGATATAATCCAATAATAGCGAGAGACATATGAGGGGAGAGGAACACATTCAGCCCCATACATTCAATGTCATTGGCATGTTTCCATATGATACGATTGCATTTAAAGTTATCTTTCATGTATATAAGCAATCCGGCACCTCTGCCCTCTCCCCTGTCCCTCTTGAATATGGAATATCCAGATGTCACGCCCTGACCATAGAGAGCCCTTGTTTCTCTATGGTGTAGTAGGTCAGGGCGTGACTAGGGGGTATTCTAGTTTATATTTTCTATGTTGGTGTTTTGTATGATTCCCAATTAGAGGCAGCTGGTAATCGTTGTCTCTAACTGGGGATCATATTTAAGTAGATATTTCTCCCACCTGTGTTTGTGGGATATTATTTTGTGTTTGTACATGTGCACCACGTAGTCACGTTCCGTTGTTCGTTTATTTGATTTCAACACTATCATCTGCTGATTCAGGTAGTTCTTTAATTGTAACTTGAACTGAGTTCTGGTCAGCCACGCGCGACTTCAAACTGAACGGATTATTCTCTTTGAACACAACATGTTTTCCTCTGACTGTTATTCCTTTGATCAGAAGCTTTGTCCTTGCTTCCTTACTGAGAATATATATATATATATATATACGTACTCTCTGTTCTGGCCTCAAGTGGTTTGGGTGAATTTCCTGTGTGAGACTGTGTTAGAGCTCCTCCTCCTTAACGGGGTTGGTTATGACCTTTGTCAGGATTTCTCTCTCCATGATAAAAATAGGTAAAACAGTCTCCTTTGGGGCATTTCCACCCACAACCTTATTCCAGGTCTCATTTTCCATTTTCCTTGACATCATTTTTTGCATCGCTGGAAATAGCCGCAACTACAGCAGCCATTTTAATTGTAGTGTTAATGATTAAAGTCATTTGTTTAACATTGAAATATATCAACAAAACTATTCAGCATTATACAGTGAGGATACTTCTTACTTAAGAATTGATCAATGGTTGATCCTCAAATAGATATTTGCTGGATTCAGTGTTCTCCAGCAACTGAAGCTTCCCAGCCGGACCGAATACCCAAACAAAAGGAGATGTCAAAACACCACAAAACAAAATATGGATATATCATTCCTGACCTTACAGGCTGTCGGTCGATAAATCCAAAAACAAATCAAACAAGCAAACAAGCCATCTGGTGACTATGGATAGATAATAAACCTGTCTCTTATACACATCTAGATGTGTATAAGAGACAGGGTTAGTTGAGGTAATTTGTCCATGTAGGTAGGGGTAAAGTGACTATGGATAGATAATAAACAGCGAGTAGCAGCAGTGTGGAAACAAAGGGAGGGGGGAGGGGGTCATTGTAAATAGTCCGGGTGGTCATTTGATGAATTGTTCAGCAGTCTTATGGCTTGGGGGTAGAAGCTGTTAAGGATCCTTTTGGACCTAGACTTGGCGCTCCGGTACCGCTTGCCATGCGGTAGCAGAGAGAACAGTCTATGACTAGGGTGACTGGAGTCTATGACAAATTTTTGGGCCTTCCTCTGACACCGCCTAGTATAGAGGTCATGGATGACAGGAAGCTTGGCCCCAGTGATGTACTGGGCAGTACACACTACCCTCTGTAGCGCCTTGAATGGGCTTATAAAAGCACAAGTTTTACTCCAGCAACAACCAGCTGAGGAGCTGCAGCCGAAATCCCATCTCTGTATGCTGCGTGTTGTGTCGGATAAATAAGGTTCCAGGTTAACTTATTTCCACAAAATTATGCAAATTAACCTATAGACCGATAGGCATGATGGTCAAATGTATTTACATTGACTGATATTTCCATCAATGGATAAAAAACCTTATTTTGCAATGGAATTTTTTGGGGCCGGCAACAGTCATTTATCGGCCCCCACAAAAAAGCCTACAAAACAAAGCAGGCTAATGGAAACCCTGGTGCGTGTGTGTGCGTGTGTACGTGTACGTGTGTTAGTGTATGTGTGTTAGTGTACGTGTGCTGCAATACACTAAATTAAACTGTAATAAAAGTGGATTGGATTTTACAAAAGGCTAACAAATGTTTTCTTCTCAGAAAATGGACAATAAATTATGTATTATTAAACCACCATCCTGCAGTAGCTGTCTAACATTTGTATCAGCTTTCAATAAGAACATATTTTTCCTTTTAGCTACTACAATGCATTAGGAATTTTCACATATTAACTTTTAATAGTAGAGCTCTACTGTAGATGCTCTTGTGACAACTGCAGATGCAAAAAGGATTTCCATATTGTTTTACTGAAATTGTAAAAAGCTCCTTTCAAATTTACCAGCAGTTTTGGGAGTGGATAGTTGGGAGTGGAGAGTATGGAGTGGAGAGTAGGGAGCGGAGAGTAGAGAGCGGAGGGGAGAGGAGAGTAGGGAGTGGAGAGTAGGGAGCGGAGAGTACGGAGCGGAGAGTAGGGAGCGGAGAGTAGAGACGGAGAGTAGGGAGCGGAGAGTAGAGAGAGTACAGAGGGGAGAGGAGAGTACGGAGGGGAGAGTAGGGACGGAGAGTAGGGAGCGGAGAGTAGAGAGAGTACAGAGGGGGAAGGGAGAGTACGGAGGGGAGAGTAGGGAGCGGAGAGTACAGAGCGCGGAATAGGGAGCGGAGAGTAGAGAGCGGAGAGTAGAGAGAGTACAGAGGGGAGAGGAGATACGGAGGGAGAGATAGGGAGCGGAGAGTACGGAGCGGAGACTAGGGAGCGGAGACTAGGGAGCGGAGACTAAGGAGCGGAGAGTAGGAGCGGAAGTGGGAGCGGAGAGTAGGGAGCGGAGAGTACGGAGCGGAGAGTAGGGAGCGGAGAGTACGGAGGGGAGAGTACGGAGCGGAGAGTAGGGAGCGGAGAGTAGGGAGCGTACGGAGGGGAGAGGAGAGTACGGAGCGGAGAGGAGAGTACGGAGCTGGGAGCATTAGGAGCGGAGCGTTAGGAGTAACTTTAGGAATTTGAACAGTGGACTAAAACAATGTCATTACCACAGTGGATTGACCATGCAGAGCCTTTAAGGCAGCAGGGTAAATACCACAGTGCCTAAACTGGCTGTGAAATGAAACTGACACACACTTACATGCTGGCTAGACCGGACAACCATGTGCGTCTGCATGTTGATTTTGTACATTTTGTACCAGATGCGATCCAGACACGCAGGTTAAAATATCAAAATGAAAAATTCATGGACATGATGGCTAATTTGATGGCTAATTTGATGGCTAATTTGTCCTGGGATATAAACATTGGTTGTTAGTTTACCTGAAATGCACAAGGTCTTTTTTTTCTGGATCTTGTGTTCTCTATTCTGACATTTAATCCACATATAAAAAGTGGAAACTAATAGTTTCTAATAATCTCTCGGACACTGGACTGGAGTGTGGACCTCAGTTCATCTTTCAATCACCCACGTGGATGTATGCTCCTGAAAACCAATGAGGAGATGGGAGAGGCAGGACTTGCAGTGCGTCAAGCATCAAAAATAGAACCAAGTCCTACTTTAGCGCCTGCCTACGCAGACGCTCGTTGCCATGCTCGAGTGGTTTAGATGAAATTATTGAATAAATTGTATGTGTACATTTATTTTACAACGTTCAAACTCCTTCAAGACCATTTGAAAAGCATTTCAGGTGAAGCTGGTTGAGAGTGTGCCAAGAGTGTGCAAAGCTGTCATCAAGGCAAAGGGTGGCTAAAATATATTTTGATTTGTTTAAAACTTTTTTGGGTTACTACATGATTCCATATGTGTTATTTCATAGTTTTTATGTCTTCACTATTATTCTACAATGTAGAAAATAGTAAAACAATTTAGAAAAACCCTTGAATGAGTAGTGTCCAAACCTTTGACTGTTAGTGTATGCTTGCGCGCACGCACACTCACTCACACACACACACAGACTTACACTTCCTTCTGGCCCACCCCTACCCAGCCTCCAGCCTGTCTGTGTGTGCCATGTGACTAGGGCCAGCAGTAAAATGTTGTTATGGGTGTGTGCCAGTGTGTCAAAGCTGTGCCTGCACATCCATATGTGCCAGTGTTGTGGTCCTGCCTGCAGTGTGTGTGTGTGGCACTAAGAACAACAGAGATCTGGCCAGAGCTCAGCTCCTCTCCTGTTTCCTCAGTTTATTCCAAACACTCTGTTATCCCAGAGGGGAACACAGCACAGCAGGAACACATTATTTCATTTTTGTATTTTAGCAGACACTCTTAGAGTGACTTACTTACAGGAGGAATGAGGTCAAATCCCCAGATTTTTCATCTTGTCGGCTCGGGGATTCGAACGAGCGACCTTTCAGTTACTGGCCCAACCCAACTCTCTTAACCGCTAGGCTAGCTGCTGCCCACAGACACACACACACACACACACACACACACACACACACACACACACACACACACACACACACACACACACACACACACACAATAAGACTTGTATAACTAGTTAGTTAAAAACACTCCAGGCCGGGCCTCCTGAGTGGTCCGCTCTTTCTCTCTCTCTTTCTCTTCAGCTACTTAAAGCGTGCCTCACAGATTACCTAGCTCATCCCTCTGCTCGCTCAACCCTTCACTTCACAAGATGTTCCTCTTAGAGCAGCAGAGAACCGGCAAAACCAACACACAACCCTCGAACACGGCCAGTGCGTAGGGGTGTCCAGTCTCTCTGAGGGAGGACAGGTGTGTCTGCGATGACCCACGTTCAAGTCCCACTGCGAGATCAGTGTGTTGCAGCTTGGAGTCTACCCAGTTTTTAAGACCCTGTTGGCTACGTCTGATACCACACACACACACACACACACACACACACACACACACAGCAGTGGGAGGTTAAACACAGACATTAAGCTCTGCATAATACTCCAATACCCAGCTAATGATAGCTCCGTCATTTGGCGTTAAACCATTAAACCCATATACGGGACACTCGTACCTGTATACGGGTTGAAAATGACAGATTTGGGCACTAATAAACCCCTATAATAAACCCCTATAATAAACTCCTATAATAAAATCCTATAATAAACCCCTATGATAAACTCCTATAATAAAATCCTATAATAAACCCCTATAATAAACCCCTATAATAAAATCCTATAATAAAATCCTATAATAAACCCCTATAATAAACTCCTATAATAAACCCCTATAATAAACCCCTATATTGGAATGTAGTGGCTGTCCAGTAACTGTATGGGTTTTGACTGACAGACAATCTGAATTTGAGCACCGCACGCCACAAGAAGTTTCCCCCCCCATCCCTCCCGCTAACCGGACAACTTTTGCCATTTTTTGTTGTTGTCTGAGTGAAGGAAATGCGGTAAATTAAGAGGACACTATGTATTTTGAAAGATAAATACCTCTTTGATGTCATACAAGCCAAAACGCCCGTTTGTGCACTTCACATTTCATACCATAAAACTCATGTCATACACAGTGTCAACGTTTATGATCACTATGTTCGATGTACAATTCCAATACCCTGGGTTGTTCTGAACAGAATGAGCCTATGTTTGTCTTTTACAGTGGCGTTGCGTGGGTAAAACCGCTGGGGAAGCCGAGACAGAAAATAATAAAAGCCTTATTACAACCTATGTGTTGTGATAACTGTGTTGTTTACTCTACAACCTGTTGGTTCATATGCCTTGACACCGTGATATATTTGACACCGTGATATATTTCACACCGTGATATATTTCACACCGTGATATATATGCCTAACGCTGAGACAATAAGAAGACACAGTTTGTTTCATCACAAAACCGGAGAGCAACCTCTGTCCGGTGAAGTCCACAAAGCATATTGCATGTAACAAACAGTTACATGATCTACAGCATGGTGAAGCAAGCTAAAGTTTCAGACATTTTTTTGGACCACATAGAGTTACCGCAGGAGCTCCCCTATTCCAGCACCATTTCAACTTCAACATTTCAACATCATCAAATCACCTCTGCTTAGTCTAATACAGGGACAACTAAAAGATAACAGAAACAATGTAGTCCAATACACAAATACACAAACTCACGTGCACTCACTCTGACAAACGTGCACAACACACACACACACAGAGAAATCAGAACCATGGACAGCCATATCATATTTAGCTTACGTAAGCTAAATATGATATGGCTGTCCATGGTTCTGATTTCTGTGTGTGTGTGTGTGTGTGTGTGTGTGTGTGTGTGTGTGTGTGTGTGTGGGTGTGTGTGTTGTGCACGTTTGTCAGAGTGAGTGCACGTGAGTTTGTGTATTTGGGACCGGAGTAGCTGGGGGGTAGAAAAAGTAGAAAAACCACTCACCCTACAGGTAGAGAAATGGTTACTTGGTTAAAATGTTAACTAACTAACTTCCTTTCATGGGCAATGATGAGCAAGCGAGTTAACAGCCTACTACATCTAGTTACATATTGAACTTTCATCCTCTTAGTCCAGGGCCACAATGTGTATTAATTAATGGTTGAATCAGAATAGCCTTTATAATCACTGGCCAGTATGGAGAAGGAAGTAAAAACCACAAGTCCAAATCTCCATCAAAGGGAAGCCAAATGCTCGCTGGCTTCCTTTGCATTTAATGCTACGGGCGGAAACAATGTCATACTCTTTATGACCAGACAGCATCAGACAGATGGCCTACACATACAGAGACAGAGGGGCGCTGTTTTGCTCTCTCTGATGTTTTCTCCAGTGAGATACATTCAGCCTCTAGAGAATTGAAGGAAAATTATGAAACAAAGAGAGACAAAAACTAAATTATGTTTATCTTATTTCTTCTCAATTTCTTGGCATCCATGTATACGCGCCACTGCAAAATGATGATCAATTTCCCTGAATTGCATTGTGAAAGCCTAACACTGTAATATCCTATTTTATAACTTAGCTAGTCACGTTAGTAATAGTACAGGCTTTCAAATGATGTCCACCTGACCCAGAATGTGATTTATAATGGACCGTTTTTGGATTGCGTAAACAACAACAGTAATTGTGTGATGGCGGGGATGCAGGGTTGTGCATCTTGACTTGCTACACCACCACTTAATATGGAAACTGCTTGGCATCCGACCGCAAGGCGCCACAGAGAGTAGTGTGTACGGCCCAGTACATTACTAGAGCCGAGCTTCCTGCCATCCAGGACTTCTATACCAGGCAGTGTTAGAGGAAGGCGCTAAAAATGGCCAAAGACTCCAGTCACCCAAGTCATAGACTGCCCTCTCTGCTACCGCACAGCAAGAGGTACCGATGCACCAAATCTGGAACCAATAGGACGCTGAACAGCTTCTACCCCCAAGCCATAAGACTGATAAATAGTTAGTTAAAAACACTCCAGGCCGGGCCTCCTGAGTGGCTCGCTCTCTCTCTCTCTTTCTCTCTCAGCTACTTTAAAGCGTGCCCACAGATACCTAGCTCATCCCTCTGCTCGCTCAACCCTTCACTCACAAGATGTTCCCCTTAGAGCAGCAGAGACCGGCAAAACCACACACACACCTCGAACACGGCCAGTGCGTAGGGGTGTCCCAGTCTCTCTGAGGAGGACAGGTGTGTCCTGCGATGAGCCCCGTTCAAGTCCACACTGGAGATCAGGTGCAGCTTGGAGTCTACCCAGTAAAGACGCCTGTTGGCTACGTCTGATACACACACACACACACACACACACACACACACACACGCACAGGCATTAGATGATCACTTGGCGGCAGACAGGCATACAGTAAATAATGTATCTACTCTGGCTCTGAAACACTGCTCACTGAAATATTTAGTCAAACAATCAATTGGGGTTATACAAGAAGTTGACAGTTGCAAACTCCTGGAGATGAGTTCACTATGTAACAAATGTAACTATATTCCCTATGTAAACTACATTCACTATGTAACAAATGTAACTATATTCACTATGTAACTATATTCATATGTAACAATGTAACTATATTCACTATGTAACTATATTCACTATGTACAAATGTAACTATATTCACTATGTAACAAATGTAACTATATTCCCTATGTAACTATATTCCCTATGTACTATAATTCCCTATGTAACTATATTCCTTATGTAACAAATGTAACTATGTAACTAAACTAGTGAGAAAGGAAACTGTGGAAAAGCACTTCAACAAATGGAATGTATCATCATCATCATCATCATTAAAAGGTTTACAAGGCGCTCAGCTATAGATGAACATATGGTTTCAAGTCTGGCTTGAAGAACCAATCTGTTATTGTTAAAAACAAAGGATTGACCAGGGTATATGCAAGGAGCTCAACTAATAACGGGCAATTCCTGTGTGTGTGTGTGTGTGTGTGTGTGTGTGTATGTGTGTGTGTGTGTGTGTGGTGTGTGTGTGTGTGTGTGTTGTTGTGTTGTGTGTGTGTGTGTGTGTGTGTGTGTGTGTGTGGTGTGTGTGTGTGTGTGTGTGGATTTGTGTGTGTGTGTGTATGGTGTGTGTAATCTTACCCAGGGTGATGCCGTTGGGCCACTCGATGTTATCTGACACCAAGACCTGTCGGTCCACCCCATTCATCCCAGCCTTCTCAATCTTGGCCCGGGTGCCCCAGTCAGTCCAGTACATGAACCTGAGGAGGAGAAGAACAGTTGTCCTCCTCTCCTCTGTAGTGCCGTTTGGTAGAGCATGGCACTTCTAACGCCAGGGTAGTGGGGTTCGATTCCCGGGACCACCCATACGTAAAATATACGCACGCATGACTAAGTCGCTTTGGATAAAAGCGTCTGCTAAATGGTATATAGTATTCTATTCTATTAGAAGGAAGACAGGAAAACCAATATGATACTACTGTATATATGTTGACGTGGATGAACATACTAGATATTACCAAACATGTGTACACATTTACATATGTGTCCAACTCTCATTCATCACAACTGATGTTGCTGACGTAATATCAAAACATAACACAAGTACGGTGTCTGGTTGAGGTCAATCTGTACCTGAAACACTCTGTAGCACACTGAACATTATATATATTACTGGTGGAAGTGCACCCCGAGGAGGAGCACTTGGTTTTCGACTTGCGGCGTTGTCTTTTCATCGTTGGCCCTTTGATTTCCGAGGTGTTTTGCACCAACACAACCGAAAACCAACCCCCCTTCCCCCCCACCCACACTTACCCATGCTGTGGATCCAGTGCTATGGCTCTGGGCTCGCTGAGCTCCGTGTCCACCAGGACCCTCCTCTTGAGGCCGTCGTAGGCCGAGGCCACCGACACGGTCTTGTGGCCCGAGTCGGTCCAGTAGAGGTTGTGTTGGACCCAGTCCAGAGCCAGGCCCTCGGGGGAGAGGAGAGAGCCAGAGTCCACCAGGGTCACCTGCTGGGACGGGTCGCCCGCCTCTGGGATCAGAGCACTGGAGAGGAACATGTGAGCATGGTAATAGATAGGGGTGTCAAAGACACACAACGTCTCGCGCCAGCTACCTCGAAAGTCAGGACCAGGATTCAACGCAGATAGACAACCTGTGCAATGAGATATCATTTTAAAAGGTGATTTATGCTTGAGCTGATCTCCGTAGCTTTTAAGTAAACGTCGGGAAAATTGCTTTTAAAAGAGAGTCACTTCTGGCTGGACATGGCTTTATGCTAGCTGCTCCTGTAGACTTCCGCCATTGCAACGTTATGACTTCAGAAACTACATTCAACTTCCTTCAAACTGCACGCCGAGACATACAAATGGTATCCATTAGTTCATCTGACTCTGTGCAAGTACAAAAAATTGCTTAGTTGCCAAAATGTCAAACTATCCCTTCAACGGAGTTCATTTCACGGTCAGTGTCTGTAGGTGAAACACTCTGTCCAGAATAGCAGCTGTCCACATAGGGAGCTGTCTTCCATCTAATGACCAGGGCGGTGAGGAGTGGTAGAGGACAGGGTGTCACTCACACTTCTGAATAGGGTGTCCTGTGAGACCTGTTCTCTCTTTTATAATGAGGACACTGTTCCAATTAGAACAGCCCACCGGGGGGTAAGAGACGCCAGGTAGAGGTAAGAGAGGTCTGACAGAAACCCTGAAGAAGACAGCTTGCTGTCGAAAGGTTGGCTAATTATTATAAAATGTACTGCTGTGGCGGCAATCTTCTTTTTCTTACAAAGAGAAAAGAGGTACCAGTACTGAATCATGTGACTTCATTAAATATATCCAAAAGTAGTAATACATAATAGTTCAAGTCAGGGTCAAGTAGGGTTGCAAAATTCCGTAAACTTTCACCATGTTCCCAGGTTTTTCAGAAATTCCAGTAGGAGGATTCCCGGAATCACAAGGGGAAAATAACGTTACCTGTAGATGTTACGGTGGAAGCGGTCGCACCAGAACAGGCGGTTATTGGCCACATCTATGTCCAGCGCCACAGCATTCTTCTGGGTGGCCAGCACCTGGCGGTAGTCCCTCTTCACCGGGTCTACACGACGGATCTCCTGGCGGTTGGTGAACAGCAGGTAGGGAGACTTCCCTGGAAAGAGGAGAGGTCGACTTATTTCACCCATAATGCACTAACTGTAAGTCGCTCTGGATAACAGCATCTGCTAAATGACTCAAATGGAAATGGAAAATGTTCATTCAGCGGACAAGTAAACAATCTGACACAGTTGGGATTCAAACAAATATTTACAGGACTGATGTGGCCTTGCATCTAATAAACATGTCCACAACGCAGACATCTTTTAGTACACACTGAAAGCAATTTCAAAAAGGTGAGTCAGCCATATAGTGGTTGACAGCTTCAACACACCATACCTGAGAGAAATCGCATTTCAGAAACTCCTGTCCGCTACCATTGAATTTCAGCCTACGATTCTACATGACATAATATGCAACTAAACTTAGCTGATCACAGTTCTCCCCTAAAACCACGAGGAAGACGGACATGATCTCTCACTAAAACATTCCAAACTGCTGAATAGTGTCAGTATCGATCAGTCTGTCCACGGGTTATTAACCTTCCGCACCTCATTATCTAACACAAGATATAGATCAGTAACAACAGCATTACACACACACACACACACACACACACACCTGTCTCTTATACACATCTAGATGTGTATAAGAGACAGCACACACACACACACACACACACACACACACACACACACACACACACACACACACACACACACACACACACACACACACACATCCACTTAGCCCACAGAGCTCATTGACTCATAACACGGTCATGACTCAATACAGAGACACAAAGACAAACCGATACGGTCGTTCCCGCCGAGGCTAAACAACCTTGAACGAAGTGAAGCCAGCCAGATCATTGACTTTGAACGGGGAAGCGTTCAGTCAGAAGCTGTATCCCAGTATCTGGTGGTTCCCAGGGAGCTATAAGGATATGGATCCGTTCAACTGCTATTTCAACTGGAGCTCTAGAGTAGGGTGAAGCTGCTTTAAGTGCTGATCTAAGGTCAGTTTGTGTTTTTACTCCTAATGATTAAGTGATTAAATTAGGAAAGGAGAATCTGATCCCAGATCAGGGAAACTGATGTCTTTGTTTCTGTCTATATCGCAACTGAACGTTTCAGCCACTACGGATCTTAGCTTTAAGGTAAGGGAAGCTGATCCTAGATCTGTGCCTACAGCTATATTATATCTGGAGCCTAGATAGGTGTCTTTCTGGAAGGTTTTCCCATCTCCACAGAGGACCTCTGGAGCTCTGTTAGAGTGACCACCGGATTTTTGCTCAATTTTGAGTCTCATATCAAAGGGTCCGAAAACTTACTGTATGTAAATAAGGTATTTCTGTTTTTTATTTGTAATACTTTTGCAAACATTTCTAAAAACCTGTTTTTGCTTTGTCATTATGGGGTATAGTGTGTAGATTGATGAGATATTTTTTTATTGAATCCATTTTAGAATAAGGCTGTAACGTAACAAAATGTGGAAAAAGTCAAGAGGTCTGAATACTTTCTGAATGAACTGATATGATATGCAGGCGCAGACACGCACGCACACACACACGGAAACATCCTCAAAAACCTCTAAAGGAGTGGATACAGATACTGGTACCTCATTTTCCATTAGACCATTTTTCTAACTAGCTTTAGCGACAAACTGATTCAGACTGTGAACATGTCATTCTAATTATGCTTCATACCCTCCAGGCTCAAAAGGTGTGTCACAGCAGCTTAGCTCATTACAACTAATTATTTCAAAAAGCGAGACGTGAGTCCCTCTTCAAATATTTCCAGAATAAAAAAAAATGTAAACACTGCCGAGAGGGACATTTCTCAAATTCCCCGTCTTCTCCGAAAAATAAGCCCCAAAAACTTGGAGAGAGAGGATTTTTTTGTCGTTGTTTACACCCTTAAGCAGAATGGACCTAATTGGCAGGAGAGTGATAGTCACACTTTAGAGGCTCATTGACTAAAGAAACAGTGGTGTTTGTGTGTGTTCGTTGTGTGTGTGTGTGTCTGTCTTTGTGTGTGTGTGTCTGTCTTTGTGGCTTGTGAGAGGAGCTATTTGAGGACGGGCTCGTTGTAATTGCTGGAATAGAATAAATGTGGTTTCCATATGTTTGACGTGTTTGATACCGTTCCACTAATCCATTCCAGTCATTACAATGAATCTGTCCTCCTATAGCTCCTCCCACCAGCCTCCACTTGGTGTGTGTGTGTCTCGTGTGTGTGTAGTGTGGTGTGTGTGTGTTGTGTGTGTGTGTGTGTGTGTGTGTGTGTGGTGTTTGTGTGTGTGTGTGGTGTGTGTGTGTGTTGTGGTGTTTGTGGTGTGTTGAGTGAGGAGAGAATCAGTAGTCAGACTGTTAGGTGTGTTAGATGCAGTACCAACCAAGACACATAAACCACAGTCTTGGAGGAGGAACAACGGAAGTACTCCTTTGTTTCCCTTTCTCCTTCCCTCCACCAACCACCAACCAACCAAACAACCAACCAACAACCAACACCAACCAATCAACCAACCAACCAACCAACCACCTACTAACTAACTAACTAACTAACTAAACTAACTAATCAACCAACCAACCAACCAACCCAACCAACCAACCAACGCAACCACCTACTAACAAACTAACTAACTAACTAACTAATCAACCAACCAACCAACCAACCAACCAACAAACCAACCAAACCACACCGTAACACTCAACTAACTAACCTAACTAACTAACATAATAACTAAGACAATCACAACCAACTCAACCACCTTACTACTAATCAACCAACCAATCCAATCTCGACCTTACCCTCTCCTACTATAAGGCAACTAACTACCTAACTAATAAACTAAGAGACTAACTACTAACTAAGTAACTAACTAACTCTAATCAACTCAACAACCAAAGCAACCAGACCACCCTACTTAACTACTATCATAACTAACTATAACTAACTAACTAACTAACTAATCAATGCCTCAGGCCAACCACTACTTACGAACCTAACCCTAAAATAACTAAACTATATCGAACCAACAACCACCTACTAATGCTACACTACCTAGGCTTAACCAACTAAACCAGACCAACCAAACCAAACAACCAACCAACCAACCCACCAACCAACCAACCAACCACAAAACCCACACCAACCCCTCCCTACCCCCCTCCCTCCCTCCTCACACATTCTGCTTTACAGGTCTTTGGTGACAGGTCCATCTACAATAGGCGGACTTGGTGAAGACATTCACACGAGTCCCCTTGAAGTTTATGACATGTCAGTGTGCAGAATCTGGCTTCTTGCAGGCGTTGGGGTTCTCACACCTCATCAATGTCTGAGGACGGACGGGAGGGGGGGTGGGGTCATCAATGCACAACTGAAACTAATACCCTACACGTGGGGGGGGTAACCCAATCCACACACTGAACTAAATACACCTCAGGGGGGCGCGGGCGGGGTTATCAACCCACAACTGGACTAATAACACTCCCAAGTGGGGGGGGCGGGGGGGGGGGGTTATCAAAATTCACACTGATACTAAATACCTCAGGGGCAGGCGAGGGCGTCAATCACAACTGGGCCTTAATAACCTCAGTGGGGGGAGGGGGGTTTATCAATCACTCTGAACTAAATACTCAGTGGGGGGGGGGGGGGGCGGGGGGGGGGTTATCAAACCCACACTGCGACTAATACCTCAGTGGGGGGGGGGGGGGGTTATCAAGTTACACACTGGACTAATACGCTCACGCGGGGGCGAGCGAGGGGGTTATCAAACACTAGAACTAATAGAGGGCGATTCAATACAGTGGAGCTAAACTGAGGGGAGGGGGGGGGCGGGTATGCAATCACACACCCTGAACTAATACCTCTGAGTGGTGGGGGTAGCACCTGGTACCGGGGGGGGGAGGGTGGGGTTATCAATCAACACTGGGAACTAGAGATACCTCATGGGACGCGGGGGGGGGGGCGTGTACTCAAATCACACTGGACTAATACCTCAGTGGGGGGGGGGGGGGGTTCTCAAATCACACTGGCCACTCAATACCTCAGTGGGCCGGGGTTATCAACTCGTTTCTATAACCCTAAATGTAATGAACAATGGGCCGTTATGTAAATGTACATCTTGGTGTGTGTGTGTGTGTGTGCGCACGGGAGGCGATAAAGGAACTTTGTCAACTTGGACAAGCGCGCTCCCTCTCCTTGGTAAAAATAAAATATAGTGGCTTAAAGCTGCAATTCATAATACGCTAGTGTGTGTAGAGAACAAGAACACTATGACAAGCACGCTATCTGGTGTGAGACTCTCCCCACGTTTCTCCTCAGCAAATAGCAGTACGTGTACGTTTGAAGACGAACACAAGCAGAACATCAAACACTCAAAGGACGGTCATTATGCAGGCTAGGATATAGACACACCACATATACCTCCCTTTACTTGATCATGTAGGTGCACACACACACACACCATCATCACATATACCATCTACAACACCCTAACTATACCTGACTATGTAGCTAGTCGCACACACACACCACACTGACAACAATATCACCTACTATAATCCAGCTGATGCAGGTATAGTATGTACAATAGTAGACACCTCTACTATGTGTGTGGATATGCTCTCGTGTGTTTATACTGTTATCTTACTCATCAACATAGCACCAATACTGTATAACCCTGTAACTTATTTACTACTCGTGTGTGCGTAGATGTGTATACTAGTCACTAACTTAGCTGCTCGCTGTGTGTATACAGTGTAACCTACTTAACGTGTGTGGTGTGTGCTGGGTTAACGGAGTTCCATACCAACACTACCTTCTCTCGCTTCATCAGAACGCGTCCTTGCATGTGCAAAGTACAGTGTAAGACACACACCACAGTACAGTAACATGTGTAGACACACACACGAAGTTACAGTGTAGACACACACACACCACACACACACACACACACACAGTACAGGCTAGACACACACACAGTCAGTGGTAGACACACACACAGAGAAGATACATTTACTCTCTCACACAACAATACATACATACCCATACATACATACCCATCACAAACAACTACAACCAACGACCCACACACCACACACACACACACACACACACACACAATACACACATACACACATACATACATACAATACATACATACATAAACATACATTAATACATACATACATAACAGCGCCAAGGTGTGTAGGCAACGTCAAGCACTGACAGGACCGTTCTGATTGAGCCCAAGATAGTAGGCTGGTGTGGTTCGGTCGATACGTTAAAGAACACGTACACACACACACACACACAGTAGAGGTTTAGTACAGTATTTACACACACACCGAAATAGTAACAAGTAATAACACAACCACACAGAAATGATAAGAGAAATATAAATCTAATAGTTTCGCTTGACGTTGTGCCCACACACCTTGGCGCTGTTGTATGTTATGTTGTATGTATGTATTGTATGTATGTAAATGTAGTGTATGTATGTATGTGTGTATGTGTGTAGTTGTGTGTGTGTGTGAGAGTGGTGTGTGGTGTGGTGTATGGTATGTATGCTATGTATTATGTATGTATGTATATGTATGTATGTGTGGAGGAGAGTATAATACTACTTTCTCTGTGTGTGTGTCTTACACTTGTACTTGTGTGTGTCTAGCCGTTTACTGTGGTGTGTGTGTGTGTGTGTGTGTAGTGTGTGTCTACACTGTACTTGTGGTGTGTGTCTTACACTGTACTGTGTGTGTGCTACACTGACTGTGTGGTGTTAGCCTGTACTGTACTAGATATTGTGTGTGTGTGGTGTGTTGTGTGAGAGAAATAGTATAGTGTACTACTTCTCTGGTGTGTGTGTGTTGTTGTGTGTGTGTGTGTGTGTCTGAGAATAGTACTGTGTGTGTGTGTGGTGATTGCTGTGTGTGTGTGTGTGTTGTGTGTGGTGTGTTGTGTCGTGTCTACGCCTGTACTGTGTGTGTGAATGTCTAGCCGTACATTGTACTGTGTGTGTGTGTCTACACTGTCTGTGTGTGTGTGGGTGTGGGTGTGTACATGTGTGTGTGTGTGGTGTGTGTCTACACTGTACTGTGATGTGTGTCTAGCCTGTACTGGTGTGCTGTGTGTGTGTGTGTGTCTACATTGTACTGTGTGTGTGTCTAGCCTGTGTGTGTTCTCAATATTCACCTCCACACGTCCTCTTGTCCAGTAGCTTGTACCCGGTGGGACACTGGCACTCGTAGCCTATTGGTCGATCCTGGCAGATGTGAGAACAGCCGCCGTTGTTGAGTGAGCACTCATTGAGCCCTGGGAGACAGAGAGGTCAGAGGTCAGAGATAGTGACTAGGAGAGGTCTTTTAGCAGCTGGGTCGTGCTCATTCGGCACGAAATGGAAGAAAACGGACTGAAACAAGGAGGGACTACCTAGACTTGTCCAATAAGAAATTCCCATTTTCAATTTTCCGAAGCAAAATGTTTTAAAACGTATTTCCGTTGCGTGTCCACATGAACACGACCATAATATTAACTGACAGAGGGGCCCAATTCCATTTCTAATTTTCTGTTCAGTCCATCACCCCACTTGCTCAGTTCCATTCCATGGAATCCCAGTCCTGAGTGAGTCAACATTCAGAGGCTTCTCACCAGCTCGGATTCTCCACAATACTAGGCTTTCTCCTCTCCTCTTCGCTATCACCCTATCAAATAACTGTCACTCAATTCCCCTCACATGTTTGTCACCGTTTTGAAGTGGGACTGAGCTAGTGAAGGAAGCGAGTGAATGAAAAAGGAGAAAGTGAATTTAGATTGAACACACTGAAGATATATTCCCACTTCCTTGAAATGATCAACAAACAGAGAATCAATGGAGGTTGAAAAATGCTTTCCACCAATCACGATAGATTAGTGAATAACAACCTACTGCAAGGGCTGAAAGAAGGATACATCACAATCAGAATCGATTAGAGTATTCCAGTAAGCCAGTATTCACCTACAGTAGTCTGTGTGAGCGTGTGGGTGATCATTTTCACAGGGGATTTGGGAGGTGACCTCTAAATGATGGCTCTCTATACATGAGAACTGGTTTGAAAAGCTGTTACACTCAAGTACCCTCGAGGGGCTTTCCTGACACACACACACACTTTCTTCCCCCTTTTTTCCTCTCTCTATCCCTCTTTTGTCCCTCCCTCTTCACTCCTCCACGCCCCATCCCCCTCTCCCTCCACGCCCC
>NC_036859.1:34866218-34872440 GCF_002910315.2 Salvelinus sp. IW2-2015
CTCTCTCCCTCCACGCCCTCTCTCCCTCCACGCCCCCTCTCCCTCTGTCTTTTCAACCTCCAATGCCTCGTCGCTCCTCACAAGCTCGTCCAGGGGATAGAAGCAGCAAAGCATCTGTCTGTTCAGATGACAACGCTGGCTGAATAATGATACCAAATTCCATCAATACTGGTGGTAATAGGCCTTCCTTTCTAACGGGAAAATATCAAATACATGGAAACAGACGCCTGAGTGAACCGAGAAATACACTCTGTTATTATTGCAGCGTGAGGTTGAGGGGAGTACATTCGGGTCAATTTGGGCCCATCATCATGTCTCTCTCTCTCTCTCTGTGTGTGTGTATGTAACAGATAGTGTTTCTGTGTTTCTGTGGTTTACAGAATGGTGTGGTTAACAGCACGTGTGTGTCGTTGTGTGTATGTGTGGTTATGTGGTTTACAGCGTGTGTGTGTATAAATGTGTGTGGTTTATCCAATGTGTGTGTCTCTGTATGTATGTGTGTTGTGCACTGAGCGTATAAAAGTGTACACATATACAGATGTGGGATCTTAATTTGATCACTCTGTTGCTGAGAATTTTAGCAGACACTCTTATCCAGAGCGCCTTACAGGAGCCATTAGGGTTATGTGCCTTGCTCATGGGTACACTGACAGATTTTTCACCTAGTCAGTTCAGGGATTTGAACCAGAAAGCGTTTGGTTCTTGGCCAAAAGCTCTTAACCGCTAGACTACCTGCTGCCACTTTCATGTATCCTCATTTTGACCAGCTTATAGTCTAACCACCTATCAAGCAACACTATAGACTAAAAGTTCAAAACCTGCAGGATTATTTTTGCTGTGACAATACATGTCAAATTAAGATCCTACACCTGTACATGTGTGTGTGTTTGCCAGTCTCTGCTGTTCTAAGGGGAACATCTTGTGAGTGAAGGGTTGAGCGAGCAGAGGGATGAGCTAGGTATCAAGGCTGATGATGAGAGGACCGAAGTCAGAGAGACAGAGAGCTTCCACAGAGCTGTGAACGATCTGAGAGACAAGGCAAGAAGGGCATTCTATGCCATCAAAAGGAACATAAATTTCAACATACCAATTAGGATCTGGCTAAAAATACTTGAATCAGTCATAGAGCCCATTGCCCTTTTTGGGTCTGGGGTCCGCTCACCAACCAAGATTTCACAAAATGGGACAAACACCAAATTGAGACTCTGCATGCAGAATTCTGCAAAAATATCCTCCGTGTACAACGTAGAACACCAAATAATGCATGCAGAGCAGAATTAGGCCGATACCCACTAATTATCAAAATCCAGAAAAGAGCCGTTAAATTCTACAACCACCTAAAAGGAAGCGATTCCCAAACCTTCCATAACAAAGCCATCACCTACAGAGAGATGAACCTGGAGAAGAGTCCCCTAAGCAAGCTGGTCCTAGGGCTCTGTTCACAAACACAAACACACCCCACAGAGCCCCAGGACAACAGCACAATTAGACCCAACCAAATCATGAGAAAACAAAAAGATAATTACTTGACACATTGGAAAGAATTAACAAAAAAACAGAGCAAACTAGAATGCTATTTGGCCCTAAACAGAGAGTATACAGTGGCAGAATACCTGACCACTGTGACTGACCCAAACTTAAGGAAAGCTTTGACTATGTACAGACTCAGTGAGCATAGCCTTGCTATTGAGAAAGGCCGCCGTAGGCAGACATGGCTCTCAAGAGAAGACAGGCTATGTGCTCACTGCCCACAAAATGAGGTGGAAACTGAGCTGCACTTCCTAACCTCCTGCCCAATGTATGACCATATTAGAGAGACATATTTCCCTCAGATTACACAGATCCACAAAGAATTCGAAAACAAATCCAATTTTGATAAACTCCCATATCTACTGGGTGAAATTCCACAGTGTGCCATCACAGCAGCAAGATTTGTGACCTGTTGCCACAAGAAAAGGGCAACCAGTGAAGAACAAACACCATTGTAAATACAACCCATATTTATGTTTATTTATTTTAACTTGTGTGCTTTAACCATTTGTACATTGTTACAACACTGTATATATATAATATGACATTTGTCATGTCTTTATTGTTTTGAAACTTCTGTATGTGTAATGTTTACTGTTAATTTTTATTGTTTATTTCACTTTTGTATATTATCTACCTCACTTGCTTTGGCAATGTTAACACATGTTTCCCATGCCAATAAAGCCCCTTGAATTGAATTGAATTGAATTGAGAGAAAGAGCGAGAGAGAGAGAGAGAGAGAGAGGGAGGTCCAGAGTCAGAGAGAGAGGGGGAGAGAGAGAGAGGACCAAAGTCAGAGAGACAGAGAGAGAGAGGGAGGGAGGGAGAGAGAGAATGAAAGAGAGAAACAGAGAAAGCGAAGGAGAGAAAGAAAGAGAGCGGGAGAGCGAGAGGTAAAAAAGGACAGAGAAAGAGAGACAGGGAGAAGAGGGAGGAGAGGAGCTCTCTTTGCCCTTGATGTCTCTTATGCTCTCTCCTCCCTCCTTCACTCTACCCCTTCTACCTTCCCTCCCATCACCTTCCTCTCTCAATCTTCCTGTCTTTTCGCAGCATCGCATAATTTATTTTGGCCCACTCCCCTGCTAGCCTGTCTACAGGGTTTTGGAGGTGTGTAGTCTCCTCCCAGGCTGTACAGCATGTGTTCATGCAAATCTGATTGTGTGTGTGTGTGTCTTTCACAATGTGTGTGCACCCGCGTGGGTGAGTTTTACAGTATATGTTTATGTGTGGGGTGGCAGGTGGTTAGAGCGTTGGACTAGTAACCGAAAGGTTGCAAAATCAAATCCGCCGTTCTGCTCCCGAACAAGGCAGTTAACCCACTGTTCCTAGGCCGTCATTGAAAATAAGAATTTGTTCTGAACTGACTTGCCTAGTTAAATAAAGGTAAAATAAAAATATATAAATAAATGTAGCTGTGTACATCTGTGTGTGTGTTATTGTGCTATTTTTGCTCTCTCATACACACTCAGTCGCTCACATAGTGCCTTCAGAAAGACAACCATTTTCAAGTCTTGCCATCGATTTTCAAACCAATTTAAGTCAAAATGGTAACTATGCCACTCAGAAACATTCAATGTCATCTTGGTAAGCAACTCTACTGTAGATTTGTCCTTGTGTTTTAGATTAGTGTTCTGCTGAAAGGTGAATTTGTTTCCCAGTGTCTGGTGGAAAGCAGACTAAATCAGGTTTTCCTCTAGGATTTTGCCTGTGATTAGCTGTATTCCGTTTATTTTTATACTAAAAACCTCCCTAGTCTTTGCCGATGACAAGCATACCCATAACATGATGCAGCCACAATCATGCTTGAAAATATGAAGAGTGGTACTCAGTGATGTGTTGTGTTGGATTTGACCCAAACATAATGTTTTGTATTCAGGACAAAAACTTTAATTTCTTTGCCACATTTCTTGCAGTATTACTTGAGTGCTTTGCTTGCCAACAGGATGCATGTTTTTGAATATTTGTATTCTGTACAGGCTTCCTTCTTTTCACTCTGTCAATTAGGTTAGTAATATTTATTTTATTTATTCTACCAATCGATGCCCTTCTTTTCAAGGCATTGACAAACCTCCCTGATCTTTATTTTTTTTTATTTAACTAGGCAAGTCAGTTAAGAACAAATTCTTACTTACAAATTTCTGACGGCCTACCCCCGGACGACGTTGGGCCAATTGTGCGCCACCCTATGGGACTCCCAATCACGGCCGGTTGTGATACAGCCTGGAATCAAACCAGGGACTGTAGTGACGCCTCTAGCACTGAAATGGAGTGCCTTAGACCACCACGCCACTCGGGAGCCCTGTAAATCTTTGTGGTTGAATCTGTGCTTGAAATTCATTATTCGATTGAGGGACCTTACAGACAATTGTATGTGTGGGGTACAGATGGGGTAGTCATAAATAAATCATGTTAACCACTATTACTGAACACGGAATGAGTCCATGCAACTTCCTATGTGATTTGTTAATAAGGATCAACCCCTTTTTTGACATTTTCGCCTAAAATGACATACCCAAATCTAACTGCCTGTAGCTCAGGACTTGAAGCAAGGATATGCATATTCTTGATACCATTTGAAGGGAAACACTTTGAAGTTTGTGGAAATGTGACATTCATGTTGGAGAATATAACACATCAGATCTGGTAAAAGATAATACAAAGAAAAAAACATCATCGTTGAAATGCAAGAGAAAGGCCATAATGTATTATTCCAGCCCAGGCACAATTGAGATTTTGTCCACTAGATGGCAGCAGTGTATGTGCAAAGTTTTAGACTGGTCCAATGAACCATTGCATTTCTGTTCAACATGTTGGCTCAAGACTGCCCAAATGTGCCTAATTGGTTTATTAATAATTTTTCAAGTTCATAACTGTGCACTCTCCTCAAACAATAGCATGGTATTATTTCACTGTAATAGCTACTGTAAATTGGACAGTGCAGTTAGATTAACAAGAATTTAAGCTTTCTGCTCATATCAGATATGTCTATGTCCTGGGAAATGTTCTTGTTACTTACAACCTCATGCTAATCGCATTAGCCTACGTTAGCTCAACCGTCCTGCGGGTGGAACACCGATCTGTAGAGATCCTTAAGAGGTTTTAATAAGCACATTGTTACTCCTGAACTTATTTAGGCGTATTCAACAAAGGGGTTGAATATTGACACAAGACATTTCAGCTATACATTTGTTATTAATGTATATAAAAAAAAAAATCCACTTTGACATTATGGGGTATTGTGTGTAGAATCAGTGACAACATCAAAATGTCATCCATTTTATATTCAGGCTGTAACACGACAACATGTGGAAAAAGTCAAGGGGTGTGAATACTTTCTGAAGGCACTGTGCGCACACACACACACACACACACACACACACACACACACACACACACACACACACACACACACACACACACACACACACACACACACAGATGTTTGTTTCTCTCCCCTTTGATGAGCACACAGAGGCTATTCTTCTCTTGGTACTAATTTGACTCGTGCCCCTCGACGCTTTGAAATGCAATGGAGATAGCCACTTTGTTATGGTGAGCATACACACATTTTGCATAAGTGCTAGCTTGAAGACACACACCTCTGCACACAGAGCCTTCAGAAAGCATTCATACCCCTTGACTTATTCCACATGTTGTTGTGTTACAGCCTGAATTCAACATGGATTAAATAAATAAAAATTCTCACTCATTTACACATAATACCCCATAATGACAAAGTAAAAACAAAAAGGGGTTGACTACTTATTTACTGAAGACATTTCAACTTTTACATTTTAATTAATTTGTAAAGAATTCAAAAAACATAATTCCACTTTCACATTATGGGGTATTGTGTGTAGGCCTGTGACCAAAAATCTAAATTATATCTATTTTAAATTCAGTCTGTAACACATCAAAATGTGGAAAAAGTCAAAGGGTTTTGAATACTTCTGAAGGCGCTGTAAATGCTCACTTGCAGACACCAAAAAACATTTAATTAATTGTACATTCACATTTTATATAGTCGTGTAGCAGACACTCTTTTCCAGAGCATTACAATCAGTGCATTCAATTAAGATATGTAAAACAACCACGTCATTGTTTCAGAATTTGTGCTAAACTGAATATAGCTATTCTGACTATACCAATACCAAACTATAGCTATTCTGACTATACCAATACCAATCTGAATATAGTATAGTAATATAATATAGTCAGAATAGCTATATTCAGTTTGGTATTGGTATAGTCAGAATAGCTATATTATGTGTACTCCGGTACAGCCGCACGCACACACACACGCACACACACGCACACACGCACACACGCACACCAGTTTTTCAATTCTATAATTTGTGCAAAACTATTTTCCTTTTCATGTCCCTAAAATGATGAATTCTCAAATGGCTCCTTCTCAGGCAAACACACATCCGCTATTCACAGCTTTTCCGCCTCCATTTTGTAAAGAAAGAGAATAAAGATTGTGATCTAATCAATAGGTTGGTACTGGTGGCTCTGACGGAGCGCTGACCCTGGAGGTCACAGGTCACTCTGGTTCTCTACTACACAGGGACCATTAAGAACCATGGAAAGAGGACATCATCCATTTGAAGAGGACCCTCTCAGTGTGTGTGTGTGTGTGTGTGTGTGTGTGTGTGTGTGTGTGTGTGTGTGTGTGTGTGTGTGTGTGTG
>NC_036859.1:34874820-34887621 GCF_002910315.2 Salvelinus sp. IW2-2015
TGAGGACTCAACTGAGGACTCAACTGAGGACTCAACTGAGGACTCAACTGAGGACTCAACTGAGGACTCAACTGAGGACTCAACTGAGGACTCAAGAAGCACACACACACAGAGAGACAGACACACAGACAGACAGACAACCCCTCTACACACACTAAATCCTGCTAAAGCGGAACATTAGCTGTACCTAGCAGGAGAAGCAGTTAACCCGTGGGCTCTGTGATATATGATCTTCAGTATCCTGCTCCAAGATGTAGGCCGCTGCGGAGCCGTATCCCGCTCCTAGTCGCCATTAATTCCCATGCCCAGACATGAAACTCCCTTCTAGAGCCCACTAAAAAGCTAAAAATATTATATAAAGCATGGGGGGGAGGATTTAGTGTTATCAGGAGATAGAGAACAGTGTGTGTAGCTGAGCCAAAAGTCAGATAGTGACTCTTTTTCCCAGTCAGTGTGTGTGTGTGTGTGTGTGTGTGTGTGTGTGTGTGTGTGTGTGTGTGTGTGTGTGTGTGTGTGTGTGTGTGTGTGTGTGCGCAAAGCTAATCTAGCTCGTAACTAAACTTATTCAAAAGCATGGGTCACATACAGGTAACCGACGGAATAATGGAAACACTAAATGAGTAAATGAGGGATACAAGGTATAATGAAAGCAGGTGCTTCCACACAGGTGTGGTTCCTGAGTTAATTAAGCAATTAACATCCCATCATGCTTAGGGTCATGTATAAAAATGCTGGGCAGGCCATTATTTTGGCTACCATGGCTATGCCCCCATAGGATGACAACACCCCCATCCACAGGGCACGAGTGGTCACTGAATGGTTTGATGAGCATGACAACGATGTAAACCATATGCCATGGCCGTCTCAGTCACCAGATCTCAACCCAATTGAACACAATCAACAAAACCACCAACAAAACACCAACTGATGTATTTCCTGGGGGAAGACTGGTGTCGTATCCCTCCAGTAGAGTTCCAGACACCTGTAGAATCTATACCAATAGAGTTCCAGACACCTGTAGAATCTATACCAATAGAGTTCCAGACACCTGTAGAATCTATAGCCAGTAGAGTTCCAGACACGCTGTAGAATCTATACCAATAGAGTTCCAGACACCTGTAGAATCTATAGCCAATAGAGTTCAGACACCTGTAGAATCTATACCAATAGAGTTGCCAGACACGCTGTAGAATCTATACCCAATAGAGTTCCAGACACCTGTAGAATCTATAGGCCAGTAGAGTTCAGACTACCTGTAGAATCTATACCAGTAGAGTTCCAGAGCACCTGTAGAATCTATACCAATAGAGTTCCAGACACCTGTAGAATCTATACCAATAGAGTTGCCAGACACCTGTAGAATCTTACCAATAGAGTTCCAGACAGCCTGTAGAATCATATAGCGCAATAGAGTTGCGGCAGACACCCTGTAGAATCTATACCAATAGAGTTGCCGACACCTGTAGAATCTATCCAATAGAGGTTCCAGACCACTGTAGAATCTATACGCCAATAGAGGTTCCAGACACCTGTAGAATCTATACCATAGAGTTCCAGACAGCTGTAGAATATAACCAATAGAGTTCAGACACCTGTAGAATCTATACCAATAGAGTTCCAGAACCTGTAAGAATCTATAGCCAATAGAGTTCCAGACACCTGTAGAATCTATACCAATAGAGTTCCAGACACCTGTAGAATCTATACCAATAGGTTCCAGACACCTGTAGAATCTATACCAATAGAGTTCCAGACACCTGTAAATCTATACCAATAGAGTTTCCAGACACCTGTAGAATCTATACGCAATAGAGTTGCCAGAACCTGTAGAATCTTGGGCCAGGGTACATTGATATTTTATTAGGATCCCCTAATAAAAGCTGTTCTGGCCCAACACCCCATTAAGAAGCTTTATGTTGGGGTTTTCTTGATTTTGTCAGTTACCTGTGAATAATATATGTGTATGCTACCAGTCACTTTGGATAAAGCATCATCACCACCATGTGAGTGATTATAGTGTTATAGCTCGCTGTGGCAAACCTGAGACCTTGCTATTATTCAAGGGCTTTCAAACACTACAGGACATTAATGGGTTGCCTAGCAACCTATGGACACTCGCTCTTACTCCTTTGTGTATGGCTTAACCTACTCCCTGCGCTGCCTTTCAATTGGCTGAATAACATCTATCAGTGTTAATTGGCGTTTATGACATATTGGAGGGAGAGAGAGGAGGAAGGAGAAGAGAGAGGATAAAGGAGAACGGTAGGGCTTGATGACACTGCAGAGAGAGAGAGAGAGAGAGAGAGACAGAGAGAGAGAGAGAGAGGTAGGAGAGTTAGGGTGAGGAAGATGACAGACACACACAAAACATACAGACACACGCAAACACACAGGCATTATGACACAAACACACACACACAAAACATACAGACACACACTCACACAGAGCCTGGGGATCCCTACATCAGCTAGTGGGAAAACTTGTTTTATCACGACTGCCCCCCATCTTCACAGAGTGTTTATCAGAAAAAACTAACTTTGTCCCTCTCTCTCCATCTCTCTGTTTCCCTCTCTTCCTCTCTTTCTTTCTCTCTCTCCCTCTCTCTCTATATATCTCCCTTTCCCTCTCTAGCTCTCTTTTGCCACTCAAGACAAACTGAGTTGTGTGGAGCCTGGTGAAATGAAAATGTGCTCTGTGACAAAACGGTGTGGCAACACAGATGGAAGATAAATGAAAGATATAGTATTCTGGATAGTTGTTGTCATTCTCCATGTACAATTTCTGTCCTGCTAAAGCTGCCCCGGTCAACTGTACAGTATGTATCAGTGGAGGCTGCTGAGGGGAGAACGGCTCACAATAATGGCTGGAACAGAGCGAATGGAATGGCATCAAACACATAGAAAACATGTGTTTGTTGTATTTGATACCATTCCACCCATTCTGCTCCAACCATTACCACGAGCCTTTCCTCCAAGCTCCTGTGATATACAGTCCATTCGGAAAGTATTCAGACCCATTGACTTTTTCCACATTTTGTTACGTTACAGCCTTATTCTAAAATGGATTCATTTAATTTTATTTCATTGTTTTTGCTTTGTCGTTATGGGGTATTGTGTGTAGAATGATGGAGGAAAATATAATTGAATCCATTTTAGAATAAGGCTGTAACGTAAAGTTAAGGGGTCTGAATACTTTCTGAAGGAACTGTATGTGTATGTTTATGTTCATGTATCTAAGACAAAAAAAAAAACGTAACACTTACGACATTCTGCCTCGTCTGACTTATCCTTGCAGTCCGGATCGCCGTCACATTTCCACGGCAGCCTCACACACTCCCCGTTGGCGCACCGGAACTCCTCCATCGTACAGTTCACCCTGCGTGGTGGATGTGAACCTTCGCGGCCGCAACGCTCCGGCCACTCGTCAGAGCCGTCGGGGCAGTCGGGGTCGCCGTCACAGCTCCACATGACGGGCACGCACTCCGAGGTGTTGCAGCGGAACTCGTGCGGGCCGCAGGTGTTCGTTGGCGAGTGGCGGTCGGAGCATTTGAGTTCGTCAGAGCCGTCGCCGCAGTCGTCATCGCCGTCGCACACGTAGACAGGTGCCAGGCACTTGCGGTTGGCACACTGGAACTGGCTTTTCGGGCAGGCTTTGTTGCCTGGAGGGGTCAGTTAGAGTTACAACATCAACACACATTCAGGATTCTGCCGGTATCAGACAAACCAGCAAACGTGAACTTGACTTAAAAAAAGAGAAGTGGAGATGATACTGGTATCACATTTCCAGGGAGACAGAGAGGGAGACACAGAGAAAGACAGAGAGAGGGAGACACAGAGAAAGACAGAGAGAGAGACAGAGAGAGAGACACAGAGAAAGACAGAGAGAGAGACAGAGAGAGAGACACAGAGAAAGACACAGAGAAAGACACAGAGAAAGACAGAGAGAGAGACAGAGAGAGAGACACAGGGAATCAGACAGAGGAGACGCCGACAGTAGAGAGGCGAGATTGAGTCTGGTATGAAAGTAGGAAGGTAGAGTATGAGAAGGTTAGAGTGTTATTTCTCGCAGGCATGAACGATGGATCAGCAATGGATGTCGTGGCACAAATCATGGACATGAGGAGTCTGGACGGGAAGATCCGATCACTGGAGATGACAAATACCACTGATCCTGGAAAGAGGACGGAGGGAGTCTAGACGGGAAGAAGACGACACAGGTGAGAGAAAGAGGTGGTACACAGGGGAAAAGCACACGGTAGACGTGTGGGACAAGAGAAGCACAGACTAGGCGAGGGTAGACATCATGGGGAGAAGACAGACGAAGGAGAAGATGTAGAGAGAGCAGGAGAGACGAGACGACTACACCGTAGAGAGGTCATTCCTGTTCCACCATGCTAGAGGAGATAGGCCACGCACCGATGAGAGATCTGATCAGCTGTAGAGGAGTGCACAGAGGATAGAGAGGAGAGAGACCAGGAGAGATAGAGAGCGAGAGAGATGGAGAGAGAGAGAGAGAGAGAGAGAGAGAGCGAGAGAGAGACGAGAGAGAGACCAGAGAGAGAGAGAGCCAGAGAGAGAGAGAGAGAGAGAGAGGAGAGAGAGAGAGAGAGAGGAGAGAGAGAGAGAGAGGAGCGAGAGAGAGAGCGAGAGAGAGAGATGGTTGAGAGAGAGAGAGAGAGATTGGTGAGAGAGAGAGAGCAGTGAGAGGAGAGAGAGAGAGAGAGAGAGGAGAGAGAGAGAGAGAGAGAAGAGAGAGAGAGAGAGAGGAGAGAGAGTAGAGGAGAGAGAGAGAGAGAGAGAGAGGAGAGAGGAGAGAAGAGAGAGAGAGAGAGAGAGAGAGAGAGAGAGAGAGAGAGAGAGGAGAGGAGAGAGAGAAGAGAGGAGAGAGGAGAGAGAGAATGAGTAAGGATAGAGAGGAGAGAGAGAGAGGAGAGGACGATGGATTGAGTTTATTTGAGAGAGAGGAAGAGAGAGAGCGAGATGCAGGCGGGTGACATAGAGAGGGATATTTGTAGAAGAGAAAAGGTTGGGTGGTATTCATATTTTCATACCGTTCCTGCATCATATTGGGATATACGGTATTACCACACTTTTTTTTAACGCACAACACTATTTAAGGAACCAGGAATCTTCTTAACAAACCAAATGCACAGCTGGAGTCCTGAGCTGCATATCATTTATTTGACACGTCTTACATTTTTTATAGTTATACTTAACTTGTAATTTAAGCAGTGGCGTAGCACGCACCCAGCAAGATGGGGGCGCCCCCAACCCCCCCAAAGAAGTACCTACAGTGCATTTGGAAAGTATTCAGACCCCCTGACCTTTTCCACATTTTGTTACGTTACAGCCTTATTCTAGAATTGATTTTAAAAAATTGCATCAATCTACACACAACACCCCATTATGACAAAGCGAAAACAGATTTTTTGAAATGTGTGTTAATTTATTACAAATAAAAAAACAGAAATACCTTATGTAAATAAGTATTCAGACCCTTTGTTATGAGACTCGAAATTGATCTCAGGTGCATCCTGTTTCCATATATCATCTTTGACATGTTTCTACATCTTGGTTTGAGTCCATCTGTGGTAAATTCAATTGATTGGACATGACATCGAAAGGCACACACCTGTCTATATAAGGTCCAACAGTTGACAGTGCATGTCAGAGCAAAAACCTAGCCATGAGGTCAAAGGAATTGTCCGTAGAGCTCCGAGACAGGATTGTGTCGAGGCACAGATCTGGGGAAGGGTACACAAAAATCTCTGCAGCATTGAAGGTCCCCAAGAACACAGTGGCCTCCATCATTCTTAAATGGAAGAAGTTTGGAACCACCAAGACGCTTCCTAGAGCTGGCCGCCCGGCCAAACTGAGCAATGGGTGGAGAAGGGCCTTGGCCAGGGAGGTGAACTAGAACCCCATGGTCACTCTGAAAGTGTTCCACAGTTCCTCTGTGGAGATGGGAGAACCTTCCAGAAGGACAACCATATCTGCAGCACTCCACCAATCAGGTGTTTTTGGTAGAGGCCAGACGGAAGCCACACCTCAGTAAAAGGCACATGACAGCCCGCTTGGAGTTTGCCAAAAGGCACCTAAAGACTCTCAGACCATAAGAAACAAGATTCTCTGGTCTGATGAAAACAAGATTAAACTCTTTGGCCTGAATGCCAAGCGTCACGTCTGGAGGAAACCTGACACCATCCCCACGGTGAAGCATGGTGGTGGCAGCATCATGCTGTGGGGAAGTTTTTCAGTGGCAGGGACTGGGAGACTAGTCAGGATCGAGGGAAAGATGAGCAGAGCAAAGCACAGAGAGATCCTTGATGAAAACCTGCTCCAGAGGGCTCAGAATCCTCAGACTGGGGGTGAAGGTTCACCTTCCAACAAGACAATGACCCTAAGCACACAGCCAAGACAACACAGGAGTGGCTTTGGGACAAGTCTCTGAATGTCCTTGAGTGGCCCCGCCAGAGTCCGGACTTGAACCCAATCGAACATCTCTGGAGAGACCTGAAAATAGCTGTAAAGCAACACTCCCCATCCAACCTGACAGAGCTTGAGAGGATTTGCAGAGAAGAATGGGAGAAACTCCCCAAATACAGGTGTGCCAAGGTTGTAGCGTCAAACCCAAGAAGACTTGAGGCTGTAATCACTGCCAAAGGTGCTTCAACAAAGTACTGAGTAAAGTGTCTGAATACTTATGAAAATGTGACATTGCAGGTAATTTTTTTATACATTTGCAACGTAACAAAATGTGGAAAAAGTAAAAGGGGTCTGAATACTTCCCCAGTGCACCGTATGACGTTAAAGTGCAGACCGCCAGCTTTAATTTGAGGGTATTTTCATCCGTATCGGGTGAACCGTTTAGAAATTACAGCACTTTACGTACAGAGTACCCCCCCCCAGGGAAGCGAAAGTATTAAGACAAATTCACTTATGTGTATTAAAGTAGTCAAAAGGTAAGTATTTGTTCCCATATTCATAGCTCGCAATGACTACATCAAGCTTGTGACTCTACAAATTTGTTGGATCGATTTGCTCTTTATTTTGGTTATGTTTCAGATTATTTTGTGAAATGAATGGTAAATAAAGTACTGTGTTATGTTGCAGTCACTTTTATTGTAAATATGAGTAGAATATGTTTCTAAACACTTCTACATTACTGTGAATGCTACCTTGATTACAGATAATACTGAATGAATGGTGAATAATAATGATTGAGAAACACAGAGACCGATAGAGGGGATTGGTGCTGGTATCTCACACTTATAGAAAAAAGGGTTCTTCGGCTGTTCCCATAGCAGGTAGAAACCTTTTTGGTTCCATGTAGAACCCATTCTACAGAGGGTTCTACATGGAACCCAAATGGGTTCTACCTGGAACCAAAAAGGGTTCTTCAAAGGGTTATCTTACGGGGACAGCTGAAGAACTCTTTAAGATTCTAGATAGCACCGTTTTTTCTAAGAGTGCAGAGATGGTGAGACACAAAAGGGACCAATAGGGAGAGAGAGGGATGGTGCTGGTATCATAGACAGACAGAGAGCGGGAGAGAGATGGATGGTGCTGGTATCATAGACAGACAGAGAGCGGGAGGAGAGATGGAAGTGGTGCTGGTTGCATAGCAGACAGGAGGGGGAGGAGAAGATGGATGGTGCTGTGATATCGGACAGAGACACCAGAGAGGGGGTGAAGAGGGATGGATGGGTCGGCTTGGTATCATAGACAGACAGAGAGCGGGGTTGACGAGAGATGGATGGTGCTGGTATCATGATAGACAGACAGAGAGCGGTGAGAGAGATGGATGGTGTGGTATAATATAGACAGACAATGAGTAGAGCGGGAGAGAGATGGATGGTGCTGGTATCATAGCGACGACCAAGAGCGGGGGTGAGAGAGATGGATGGTGGCTGGGTATCTCATAGACAGAAAGACAGAGAGCGGGGGGAGAGAGAGGATGGTGCTGGTATGATGACAGAACAGAGAGCGGGGAGAGAGGGATGGTGCTGGTATCATAAGACAGAGTCAAGAGAGGGAGAGAGATGGTGGTGCTGGTATCATAGACGACAGAGAGCGGGAGAGAGATGGATGGTGGCTGGTATCATAGAGATACAAGAGAGCCGGGTGCGAGCGAATGATGGGATGGTGCTGGTATGATAGACAGACAGGAGGGGAGACAGCGGTGAGAGGATGGATGGTGCTGGTATCTAGACAGAAGAAAGTAACGAGGAGCGGGGAGAGATGGATGGTGCTGGATATAGACAGCACGAGAGCGGAGAGAGATGGATTGGTGCTTGGATCATAGACAGATCAGAGAGCGGGAGAGAGAGGGATGGTGCTGGTATATAGACAGAGACAGAGAGCGGGAGATAGAGAGAGGGATGGTGCTGGTTCTAGAAGAAGACGAGGCCGAGGGGTGGGAGAGAGAGAGGGATGGTGGCTGGTATCATAGCAAGACAGAGAGCGGAGTGTGAGGAGAGGGATGGTGTGAGTATCCCCCTCGGAGCACCCGAGATAGTGAGAGGTGGGCTTCATCACAGAGACAATGAGAGGGGGCCTCTCATCACAGGGAGAGAGAGAGCGATTAAAAGACCTCTCACAGCAGGCTCTGTCCTCCACTCAGTGGTAGATCTCTATCTCTCCATTCTCTCTCACACAGTCAAGAGAAATAAAGCCATCCCATCGCTCCTACGGTCTCTGCCAGTGTCCCAAATGACACCTTATTCCCTACGTAGCGCAGTACTTAGTGTCCTAAATAGGGACTAGGGGGCCACTTAGGACACACATTCTATCTCAGCAGAAAACTCACACGAGAGTGGAAATTTGATATTCTACAGACAGCAAGGAGTTTCCCCCTGCTGCCTCTGTCGGGCTCGCACTTATAGGGGGGGGGTTATGTCTGGGCTATGTTCATTAGGGCACACCGTAGCAAAACACTGTGCAATGAAAAATGAGTCTTTCCTATTGCACAAGATCAGAAAATACCTCCCTGTTTCACTCCGGTTGGAGAATTTTCTTCAGTTTCGTGTCTAATGAACACAACCCTGGTTTCCTGTCTCAAACATTTTGTTCTGTGTGACGAATGACAGGGTAAAAAAGCACCGTATAAATAAAATGTCATTTGATTCGAAGGGAGACATTTAATTTTAGAGGCTCCTTTCCGCCCACAGTGTCAAAACAGATGAATTCTTGGTAACCCCACTGGGCATACACTGGTTGAATTAACGTCATTTCCATTTCATTTCAATGAACGTTGAACTGTACCCAGTGGGTGTGGCTTTGAAACAGCAATGACGGCGGGGGCATGGGCAGATTTAGGACATTGAGTCACCGTTGTTTTTATGTTAGTTTAATGTAACGGGTACGTTGTATCAATGTCGACAGACCAGACCATAACAGACCAGACCATAACAGACCAGATCAGACCATACTAGACCAGACCATACCAGATCAGACCATACTAGACCATAACAGACCAGACCATACTAGACCATAACAGACCAGATCAGACCATACTAGACCAGACCATACCAGATCAGACCATACTAGACCAGAACAGACCAGACCAGATCAGACCATACTAGACCAGACCAGATCAGACCATACTAGACCAGATCAGAACATACTAGTCCATAACAGACTAGACCAGTGGCTAAAGCAGAAAAGAGCAGCACAGATACAGTACAAAGAGCCTTCAGAAAGCATTCACACCCCTTGACTTATTCCACATGTTGTTGTGTTACAGCCTGAATCCAAATTGGGTTAAATAGATGTTTCTACTCATGACAAAGTGAAAATATGTTTTTAGAAATGTTTTCAAATGTATTGAAAATGAAATACAGACATTTATCATTTACATAAGTATTCACACCCCCTGAGACAATACTTAGTAGAATCACCTTTGCCAGTGATTACAGCTGTGAGTCTTTCTGGGTAAATCTCTCAGAGCTTTCCACACCTGGATTGTGCAACATTTGCCTATTATATATTTGTTTAATTCTTCAAGCTGTCAAATTGGTTGTTGATCATTGCTAGACAATCATTTTCAGGTCTTTCCATAGACTTTCAAGTAGATTGAAGTTCACTGTAACTTGGCCACTCTTGAACATTCACTGTCTTCTTGGTATGCAACTCCAGTGTAGATGTGGCCTTGTGTTTTAGGTTATTGTCCTGCTGAAAGGTGGATTCGTCTCCCAGTGTCTGGTGGAAAGCAGACTGGACCAGGTTTTCCTCTAGTATTCTGCCTGTGCTGAGCTCTAATCGTCACATATCATCAAGCTGATGGGTGTGAATTAGCCTCTGGCAGAACGTGGAAACAGAGTATCATGGTCATCCTGTTTATCATACTATTACACCCATATGTTCAATTCACACACACACACACACACACACACACACACACACACACACACAGTGTACGTTTCACTAAGGCCAGTGATGAGGATTATCACTTACTGTACCAGGCCTTCTACTGATGGAACCATTTGAGATTCAGCTGAGCTGCAGGGACAGTCTTCATCAATATTAAACCACAGCGTTCCATTTGATTCTGCCGTGTCTTATCAGTATGAACACACACGCACACGCGCACACGCGCACGCACGCACACACACACAGAGTGTAAGTTTCAGTGCAAATACGCACAACACACCACGTGCAACCTACCCCCCATAATCTTCACTTCAATTATTACTCCATAAACATGCATATCACACATGAGCAGGTCCGTTAGTAAAATACATGAGCAGGTCCGTTAGTAAAATACATGAGCATTTCCAGCTACATGGGTAGAGACTTTCATGTCAGTTGGGGCCTGTAGTAAAAGGATTTTACTAAAAGGGTTCCGAGAATCTTTAATTCCTCTTCTGGAGTTTGGCGGATGATGATCCAAGGGGAATGTGACATCATTCCCAGCCAATCAGAAGGGCGTGCCCGTGGTGTGACCCAGTTCTCTCTCTCTCTCCGATTGGACGAGAAGCCGCGGTGATGAGGGGTTTCCGCTGGCAACAACTACTGCCTCGGAGGTAAAGAGAGAGGGAAGACTGGTCGGTCACTCTGCTGCTCACTGTAGGGCTTCCACACATATACATATGTTCATACTGTACCCACAGTCCTGTTCATACTGTACCCACAGTCCTGTTCATACTGTACCCACAGTCCTGTTCATACTGTACCCACAGTCCTGTTCATACACACAGTCCTGTTCACCTGTATGTGCCATCTGCCTCTGAGCCCATGCATTCTCCCTCACATCAATAAGTGTCACCAGGTTAAGGAACATTTGACTCTCACAGATATTATTCATAGATATCCAACCTCCCTGTTGCCCAAGGGCCATACAGTACAGTGATATATAACCTCCCTGTTCCCCAAGGGCCATACAGTACAGTGATATACAACCTCCCTGTTCCCCAAGGGCCATCACAGTACAGTGATATAGACAACCTCCCCTGTTGCCCCACGGGCCATACAGTACAGTGATATATAAACCTCCCTGTTTCCCAAGGGCCATACAGTAGCAGTGATTATAACCTACCCTGTTGCCCAAGGTGCCGCATTAAGGTATACGCAGTTGATATTACAGACTCCCTTTTGTCCCCAAGGGCCATTTTACAGTTTATCAGTGATAGTCCAAGCGGTCTGTCGCTGTTTGCCTCAAAGGGCTCATACAGTAGTGCAGTGATTATCCAACCTTCGCGCTGTTCCCCAAAGGGCCATACAGTACAGTGATATACAACCTCCCTGTTCCCCAAGGGCCATACAGTACAGTGATATACAACCTCCCTGTTCCCCAAGGGCCATTGAGGCCTCCATAGACCTTTCACTAGTAGAAGGTCACGTTGAAGGCAGTTTAAAGTTTAGACAGGCTGGCCTTCTCCACTGGAGAATGACTCAACAGATAACCTTTTCTACTAATGCCATAGACACATTTACAGAACAAAGAGAATACTGGCCGATAACGGGGAGCAGGAAGCAGCACACTCATCCACAGGGGAGAGATGACAACGGAGGGAGAGATGATAGAGAGAGGGAGAGATGACAACGGAGGGAGAGATGATAGAGAGAGGAAGAGAGGAACTTTTTCTTCCATAGTGATGTCAGTATTATGACCACACGTACAACTAGGACTATGAAGGACGAAGGGCGAGATAGAGGAGAGAGAAAAAGAGGAGAGTTATGGTTCATGGTGTAGCCAGACAGTTATGAAGACTACACTTATCTAGCCAGGATTATTGGGGAGAAGGGATGCTGAAGCATGAATCACGCTATCGTCTGATCCCAGACCTGTATTGTATGTGCACTAGTCTAGCAAGCAAACTCCTTGTGACTAACATTGTCATGCCATACACTAAATTATAGATTGATAAATGTTTTGTTAGGGCAAATCAAGCCTGAAATGTTAAAGTGGAAATGACAAACCTTAGAAGCCTTTTTAAACCTCAAATTCACTACAAATTTGCTTTTAATCCTGCATCAATAGTGTGATCAAATTAAGATCCTACATCTGTACATACAGTACATTTAGGGTTGCAACAATTCTGGTAATATTCCCAAAATTCCCTGGTTTTCTAGAAATACTGGTTGAGAAATTCCTGGTAAATGGATGGAATAAGCAGGAAATCCGGGAATCCTCCAAACATGAGTTCTGGAAAACCTGGGAATTTTAGGAAAGTTACAGCAATTTTGCAACTGTAGTCAGAAGGGTTAAACTAACTCCTACAGTACAGTCAGAAGGGTTGGCTAAACTAACTCCTACAGTACAGTCAGAAGTGGTAAACTAACTCCTACAGTACAGTCAGA
>NC_036859.1:34887646-34893395 GCF_002910315.2 Salvelinus sp. IW2-2015
GTGCTCTTGGAGAGGTTTTCATAGGGTTTTTTCCTCTGTACTTTGCTCCGTTCACTCTTTCCCCTCGTCCCTGCCTAGTCTTCTACGTCCCTGCTGCCTGAATACCCCCCACGCTGATGTGCCCCACTACAGTTCACCATAGGAATGGTGCCAGGTTTCCTCAGGATGTGACGCTTGGCATGTCAGGCCAAGAGTTCCAATCTCTGGTTTCATTCACGATCAGAGGAATTTGAGTTTTCTCATAGTCTGAGCATCCTTTAGCTGCCTTTTGGCTGGGTGTCAATGTCCTCTTTAACTGACGGAGTGGGCGTTCCGTCTGGGCACTCTCCATAAGTCCTTGATTGGTGAGTGCTGCGGGATGGTTGTCCTTCTGGAAGGTTTTTCCCATCTCCACAAGGAACTCTGGACTCTGTCAGATGACATCGGGTTTTGGTCCACCTCCCCTCCTCCCTTCTCCCCGACTTGCTCACGTTTGCCGGCGGCCGCCTCTAGGAAGCGCGTTATGGTGGTTCAAACTTCTTCATTTAGAACTGACTGGGAGGCCACTGTCTTCTTGGGGACCGTTCAATGCTGCAGAATATTTTGGTTCACCCTTCCCCAGAGTCTGTTGTGCCTCAACACCAATACCGTCCAGAGCCAGCTCTTATGAACCAAAATTCCTTTACCCTAGCTTATTACTTAGTTTTGGCTCCGGCATGCACTGTGCCAAGGAAAAGCCAATCTTCTTGGCATTAAACATCAATAAGCCATGGGCAAACACAGCACAGGACAGGGGTTGGACGTTGAGACTGGGTGTTTTCGGGTACTACTTTAATGAAGCTGCCACGTTGTTAGGACTTGTGACGGCGTCTGTTTCTCAACTCAGAACTCTAATGTACTTGATCCCCTTGCTCATTGTGCACAGGGGCACGTCCCCTCCTCTTTCTATTTTGTTAGAGCCGAGTTTCTCTGTTCTGTGAGAGGGGTAGTACCACAGCCGTTGTAGCGCATCTTCCAGTTTCTTGGACACATTTCTTACACATGATAGCCTTCATGTCTCTAAGACAGACTGACGAGTTTCCGAACACGACACAAGTCTTTGTTTTCTGGCCATTTTGATCCTGGTAATTGACCCACCAAATCCTTGATGCTCCAGTACCAACTATCGATAAGGCCAGTTTTACTTGCCTTCTTATCCAGACACACAGTGTTTCAGCTGTGCAAACTATTGGCAAAAGGTTTCTAATGATCATTAGCCTTAATTTGATACCTTAAAAGTTAAAGCTACCAACACACTCTGCCATTGGAAACAGGGACGTGCATGGTTGCTGATAATGGGCCTCTTGTCGGCGCTATGTAGACTTTCCATAATCTGCAGTTCCAGCTACAATCACAGATATTACAACATTAACAACTGTCCCTGTATTTCTGATCGATTGATGTTATTTTACATGCAACCCACATTATATTTTCAATTTCCCAAAAACGGAAAACTATCTACTGTGACTCCAACGTTTTGGAATGGATACGTGTATGTACTAAGTCTTTCGGTTTTCTTTTCAAGTAAAATTACCACACATTTTCACAAAATTCTAGTGTTTTCGCGTTTGTCATTCATGGGTTTTGTTGTTGTAGTAGTTATCGACGGAACAATTTATTTCATCATTTTGATGCTTCTGTTACTTAAATTACATGCAGAAGAGTCAGAAGAGTTATTTTGCAACCACCTTCTGCACTGTCTGTAGGAGTTAGTTTAACCCTCTTGAACTCTGTGTGTAGGAGATAGTTTCCCACCCTTTGCAATTGCACTGTAGAGGTAGTTTACGCCAACTCTTCTGACTGTACTGCGGACGTTAGTTGTAACCCTTCTGGACTGTATCGTAGGAGTTAGTTTAACCCTTTCTGCACTGTACTGGTAAGGAAGTTTAGTTATCCCTGCTTCTGCTGTACCTCTCGGAGTTACGTTGTACCCTTCTGCTGATAATCTCGAGTTAGTTTAGCCAACCATTCCAGCCTGAACGCTTTAGGGGAGTTTTTGTTTAGGCCACGCCTTCTGACTTGTGTGTGGAGTTCCAGTTTAGGATCCACACCCTTCTGCAATTTTGGCCCACTGTAGGGGGTACGTTTAGCGCAACCCTTCTGAATGTAGTGGTAGGAGGTATTTAGCCACCTCTATACGCGCGGTATTACGGATTAGCACCCTTCTTAGTACGGCGTTAATTTTAGCCAACCCTTTCTGAATGAGTGTAGGAGTTAGTTTGCCACACCCTTCTGACTGCAGTGCTGGAGCGTTAGTTTATCGCCAACCCTTCTGCACTATCAGCTGTAGGAGTTAGTTTAGCCACCCTTCTGACTCACTGTAGGAGTATAAGTTTAGCCACCCCTTCTGGACTGCACTGTACGGAGTAGTTTAGCCCAACCTTCTGCTGAACTGTCAGGATTAGTTTGCCCCCTATCTGCTGTACTGTCGGAGTTACGTTTAGCGCACTTCTGCCTGTACTTGGTCGGCGTTAAGTTTAGCCCAACCTTCTGACTTACTGTACGGAGTTGTTTTAGCCAAAACTTTGAACGACCTGTTAGGAGTTAGTTTAACCCTTCTGACTGTTACTGTAGGAAGTTAGTTTAACAAACCTTCTGGACTACAGTTGACAAAAATGCTGTAACTTCCTAAATTTCCCAGGTTTTCAGAACTCATGTTTGGAGGATTCCCGGATTTCCTGGCTTATTCCATCCATTTACCAGAATTTCTCAACCAGTATTTCTAGAAACCAGGGAATTTTTGGGAAAAGTTACAAGCAATTTTGCAACTGTAGTCAGAAGGTTAAACTAACTCCTACAGTACGTGCAGAAGGGTTGGCGCTTAAACTACTCCTACATACAGTCAAGAAGTGGTAAACTAAACTCCTGACAGTACAGTCAGAAGGGTTGGGCTAAAACTAAACTCCCTTACAGTAACAGTCAGGAAGTGGATTAAACTAACTCCTACAGTACAAGTCAGAAGGGTTGGCTAAACTAAAACTCCTAAAACAGTACAGTCAGAAGGTTTGGCTAAACTGAACTCCTACAGTGCATCAGAAGGGTTGGCTAAACTTAACTCCTACAGTACAGTCAGAAGGGTTGGCTAAACTAACTCCTACACTGGCAGTCAGAAAGGTTTGTCGTAAAACTAACTGCCTTACCACTAGGCAGTCAGAAGGGTTGCCTGAAACTACTCCTACCACTACATTCAGAAGCGGTTAAGGCTTAAACTAACTCCTAAAAGCGCATTCAGAAGGGTTGCTAAAAAACACCTTCCACAACACATTCAGAAGAAGGTTGGCTAAACTACCCTTGTCCTACAGTTCATTGCGAAGAAGGTTGGCTAAACTAACTCCTACACTACCATTTCAGAAAGGCGGGTGGCTAAACCAAACTCCTAAAGCGCATTGTCAGTATGTTGGCGGTTTTAAAACTAAATCCTAGAGTACAGTCAGAAGGGTTTAAACGAACTGCCTAGAGTTTACAGTCAGAGGGTTAAAACAACTCCTACAGTACAGTCAGAAGGGGTTTAAACTTAACTCCGACTCAGTACAGTCAGAAGGGTTGGCTAAACTACCTCCTACAGTGCATTCAGAAGGGTTGGTTAAACTAACTCCTACACTACATTCAGAAGGGTTAAACTAACTCCTACAGTACAGTCAGAAGGGTTGGCTAAAATAACTCTTCTGACTTCTTCTGCATTTTATTAAGTAACAGACATTTTCTAAAATTGATTAAATTATAATTTTTCCTCTAACTACTACACACAATAACCCATAATGACAAAGCGAAAAACAGATTTTTTGAAATGTGTGGTAATTTATTAAAAAGAAAAACCGAAATACCTTATTTACATACACTACCATTCAAAAGTTTGGAGTCACATAGAAATGTCCTTGTTTTTGAAAGAAAATATAATTTTTTGTTCATTAAAATAACATCAAATCGATCAGAAATACAGTGGACATTGTTAATGTTGTAAATTACTTGTATTGTAGCTGGAAACTGCAGATTTTTTATGGAATATCTACATAGGCGTACAGAGGCCCATTATCAGCAACCATCACTCCTGTGTTCCAATGGCACGTTGTGTTAGCTAATCTAAGTTTATCATTTTAAAAGGCTAATTGATCATTAGAAAACCCTTTTGCAATTATGTTAGCACAGCTGAAAACTGTTGTTCTGATTAAAGAAGCAATAAAACTGGCCTTATTTAGACTAGTTGTGTATCTGGAGCATCAGCATTTGTGGGTTCAATTACAGGATCAAAATGGCCAGAAACAAAGACCTTTCTTCTGAAACTCGTCAGTCTATTCTTGTTCTGAGAAATGAAGGCTATTCCATGTGAGAAATTGCCAAGAAACTGAAGATCTCGTACAACGCTGTGTACTACTCCCTTCACAGAACAGAGCAAACTGGCTCTAACCAAAATAGAAAGAGGAGTGGGAGGCCCCTGTGCACAACTGAGCAAGGGGACAAGTACATTAGAGTGTCTAGTTTGAGAAACAGACGCCTCACAAGTCCTCAACTGGCAGCTTCATTAAATAGTACCCGCAAAACACCAGTCTCAACGTCAACCTCTGTCCAGTGTCTGTGTTCTTTTGCCCATCTTTATTATTTTTAATGGCCAGACAGATATGGCTTTTTCCTTGCAACAGTGCATGTCTGAGCAAAAACTAAGAAAATAGGTCAAAGGAATTGTTCATAGAGCTCTGTGACGGGATTTTGTTGAGGCACAGATCTGGGGAAGGGTACCAAAATATTTCTGCAGCATTGAAGGTCCCCAAGAAGACAGTGGCCTCCATCATTCTTAAATGGAAGAAGTTTGGAACCACCAAGACGCTTCCTAGAGCTGGCCGCCTGGCCAAACTGAGCAATCGGGGGAGAAGGGAGGGAGGTGAGGTGACCAAGAACCCGATGGTCACTCTGACAGAGCTCCAGAGTTCCTCTGTGGAGATGGGAAAACCTTCCAGAAGGACAACCATCCCTGCAGCACTCCACCAATCAGGACTTTATGGTAGAGTGGCCAGACGGAAGCCACTCCTCAGTAAAAGGCACATGACAGCCCAGCCAAAAGGCAGCTAAAGGACTCTCAGACTATGAGAAACAAAATTCTCTGATCTGATGAAACCAAGATTGAACTCTTTGGCCTGAATGCCAAGCGTCACATCTGGAGGAAACCTGGCACCATTCCTATGGTGAAGCATGGTGGTGGCAGCATCATGCTGTGGGGGTATTTTTCAGCAGCAGGGACTAGAAGACTAGTCAGGATCGAGGGAAAGATGAACGGAGCAAAGTACAGAGAGAACCTTGATGAAAACCTGCTCCAGAGCACTCAGGACCTCAAACTGGGGTGAAGGTTCACCTTCCAACAGGCAAACGACCTTAAGCACACAGCCAAGACAACACAGGTGTGGCTTTGGGAAAAATCTCTGAATGTCCTTGAGTGGCCCAGCCAGAGCCCGGACTTCAACCCGATCGAACATCTCTGGAGAGACCTGAAAATAGAATAGCTCCCCACCCAACCTGACAGAGCTTGAAAGGATTGGCAGAGAAGAATGGGAGAAACTCCCAAAATACAGGTGTGCCAAGCTTGTAGCGTCATACCCAAGAAGACTTGTGGCTGTAATCGCTGCCAAAGGTGCTTCAACAAAGTGCTGAGGAAAGGGTCTGAATACTGAGGAAAGGGTCTGAATACTGAGGAAAGGGTCTGAATACTGAGGAAAGGGTCTGAATACTGAGGAAAGGGTCT